>NC_085857.1:44442389-44447389 GCF_034702125.1 Engraulis encrasicolus | reverse complement strand
CATAGACAGTGTCATAATTACAAGCTTGGAATTAAGGATAACATGTCTACCAACTGTATTTAACCGCACAGATGAATTTTTCAATATTGCATCTTGTCACAATTCTGCAATTTGTCACTTTAGGTCAATCAGGAGGCCCCTGGCAGGTGACAATTAATAGATAATGACTAATTAATTGTAGATCAATATATGTCTTCGTTCTGCTCCCCCTGTCCTGATTGTATGTCTATGTTCCTCAGACATGAGCAACTGATCCATAACATTGTGGCTCAGGCAAATCGGCCTGCCCCAGTACACACTTATAGCTAATAACTAAATGCTTACTAATTAAGTGTGTTCTGCTATGGCTGCCCTAATTGTATGTTTTGTTGTTCCTCAGACATGAGTAATCGATCTATAGCATGGTGGCTGAGACAGATCGGCCTGTCGCAGTACACAAAGGCCCTGGAAGCGGAATACTACGGGATGGAGGTAAGACGGTGCTTTCCTTAGAGTATGTAATAGGCCTATTTAGTAGTTTATTTCCAGAATGTATGCTGCCCTCTCATAAATGTCATCTTTTTCATGAATACGTAATACCATCATCAACTTCTAAATATTCATCTTGACTTGGAAATTGAGTTTTCACAAACGAATAGGGTCATCTCCATGTTCGCCATTTTGAATTACCGTACTAATCATAGATATCTTTGGCTGCAAAACTTACTCTAATTTGGTGGGAGCAGTAGATATGATCTGATTACTGAATGAATATTCATGACAAGATAAGTTTGTGAATGGGCCGCATACATTTGGAAAATAAACAGCTAAATTACGCTCTGGACATTTCTTTTTCAGTCAAATTTAAAGGTGCACTGTGTAGGATGGTGACCAGAGAAGGTATTGCAACTATGCTGAACATTAAAATAGATTGATCTTTTGATCTGCATATTGAAATGGATTGATCATGGATTGTTTCATGCATATTTATGAAATATTAAAATAATATTTAGTAGTATGACCAAAGTTTTACAGAAGAAAATGTCCATTTCTGGAAATTCAAAGTGGTGAACACGGAGAAAATCCACCATTTATCTAATTTCATGTATGAAAACGACATTTTACAATAGAATTATAATAGAATTTGATGGTGAAGATATTTGTGAGAAAGGTAACATTTCTGAATGAGGAGTATAAATTCCGGAAATAAACACACAGTGCTCCTTTAACACCCATAGTGTTGGCACCCCCTAAGTGCTGAATAAGCACTCCTTTTACTTTTCGTCTTTGTCAAAGGACAAGATTCAGTGTTCCGGGTGTGATCTGCCTGTGATTAAAAGGTCTGAAAGAGATACTGTACAATGCAGAACTTTGAACAATGTAGAACTTTGCGGCACCTGGCTTATATGTGATGTTACTTGTAGATTCTGACATGAGTGATATTGTATGTGTGATTTGTGTTGTATTATGTTGTGAGTATACTGCTGTCTGGTAGTCAATTCATGTGACTGGCAAGGTGTTCTGCCTTCCAATAGTGTGTGTATGTGTGTGTGTGCGTGCATGCGTGCATGCGTGCCTGTGCGTGTGTACGTGCATGTGCATGTGCATGTGCGTGTGTGTGTGTGTGTGTGTGTGTGTGTGTGTGTGTGTGTGTGTGTGTGTGTGTGTGTGTGTGTGTGTGTGTGTGTGTGTGTGTGTGTGTGTGTGTGTGTGCGTGCGGGTGTGTGTGTGTGTCAGTGTACCCTGACTGCCTGTGTCTTGCCAACTGCTTTCCATTTCACCTCTTCCTTGTGTGTGTGTGTGTGCTTAAGGTTGTCAGATGGCACGCACTTCGGTGTGTCTGAGTGTGTGTGTGTGGGTGTGTGCTTGTGTACGTGTGTGTGCGTGTGAATGGGTGTGTGTGGGTGTGTCTGTGGGTGTGTTTGTCACCACCTATCTGTTATAGATAAAACTGTACGTGCATGCGTGTGTGTGCGTGCGTACATGTGTATGTGTGTGTGTGTGTGTGTGTGTGCGTGTGTGTGTGTGTGTGTGTGTGTGTGTGTGTGTGTGTGTGTGTGTGTGTGTGTGTGTGTGTGTGTGTGTGTGTGTGTGTGTGTGTGTGTGTGTGTGTGTGTGTGTGTGTGTGTGTGCGTGTGTGTGTGTATGTGTATGTGTATGTGTATGTGTGTGTTCATGTGAAGACTGCAGACAAACAAATAACTAACAAGGAAGTGAAAAAGTACAATCACACTGTCTGTCCCTCCCCCTATATGTCTGTCTCTCTTCCTGTCTGTCTGTCTGTCTGTCTGATCCTGTGCTGGAAGCATGGATAATCCATACACGATTTTTACGATTTTTAACGATTTTTACGATTTTTAAATTTCCCATCATCACATACACATGCCTGCAAGTATTTGCATGCATGCACATGTGTGCAGACACAGATACACATATGCAGTATTCATGACGTGTGCATGCATTTTTGTGTATGTATGATTTTGTGTGTGTGTGTGTGTGTGTGTGTGTGTGTGTGTGTGTGTGTGTGTGTGTGTGTGTGTGTGTGTGTGTGTGTGTGTGTGTGTGTGTGTGTGTGTGTGTGTGTGTGTGTGTGTGTGTGTGTGTGTGTGTGTGTGTGTGTGTAGGGTTTGCAGTATGTAACTGATCGGGATCTTCGAGAGGCAGGTGTGGAAGACAGGGAGCATCGAGACATCATACTCAACCATCTACAGAAAATCCAGCAACAACCCAAACCTACTGCAGGTACACAGTGTCACTGTGTGTGTGTGTGTGTGTGTGTGTGTGTGTGTGTGTGTGTGTGTGTGTGTGTGTGTGTGTGTGTGTGTGTGTGTGTGTGTGTGTGTGTGTGTGTGTGTGTGTGTGCGTGTGTGCGTGTGTGCGTGTGTGCATGTGTTTGTGCAATAACACTAAAGAGAGCTAACCCATCGATAACCGGACCAAGAGCTGTTGTGTTTTTTGCGCTTCTTTTTTCATTAAAGGGACACTGTGTGAGATTTTTAGTTGTTTATTTACAGAATTTATGCTGCCCATTCACTAATGTTACCTTTTTCATGAATACTTACCACCAGCATCAAATTCTAAGTATTCATTATGACTGGAAAAATTGCACTTTTCATACATGAAAAGGGGGATCTTCTTCTCCATGGTCCGCCATTTTGAATAGCAATTTTTAGCTGCAAAAATGACTGTACTTGGACCATACTAGAAAATATTTGTTTATTACTTAGTAAACTTTCATGTAAAGATCAAATTTGGCAATAGGCAACCCAGTTTCAATGAGCAGCATAGTTGCAGTACCTTTTTTGACCATTTCCTGCACAGTGTCCCTTTAAAGAAATATGGACAATAAAGTACGTCGACAGCGTCAACAGAGAGAGTGACTGTCTTTTCCAGACGTCTAAGTCACAGTGCAGCATCACCACAGCAGATTGGGCCACAAGCGCTCTCTCGGCTCCTCTCAAACACACAGTGACATTGTGGCACATGTGGCCGAGTGGTTTAGGAGATGGGCTTTAGATCAGAGGTTCAGCAGGTTCGAATCCCACCCTTCCACCTGAGATTCTTTAAGTATATAGAGATATGCCATCGTAATAGGTTGCTATGGGCACCTAACGTGACCAGGTTCCGGTCTGCCTAAAGGGACGTGTCATAATACTCCAAGCATTGAATAGAACAGTCCTTAGGTCTGCCTAGGTCTGCCTAAAGGGGGATTTCACCCACCTCCCCCTTGCAATAATAGAACCCGGAAACAATGGGCCAATGGAACCTCTCTCTCTACTCTCTCTGCTTCCACTCTCTATCACACTCCATGGCCGCAGTGCCCTTGAGCATGGCATCTAACCCCCACACTGCTCCAGGGACAATAGGCTAACCAAAAAATACCCTGCATTTAAAAATAACTGTAAGTCGCTTTGGATAAAAAGCATCAGCTAAGTATAATGTTATGTATATGTAGTGTGTGTATGTGTCTATGTGTGTGTCGGGTATAGCAGCAAATAGTGGGCCCTATGTACAATCAGCTCCAATGGACCCCCCCCTCGCCCCCCAGCCATATATATACAAACATCTGACTATGTGTGGGCCCCCTATACACATGGCACCCTGGTGACTCAGTGACACTTTAACCCCCTGAATGACACCACTGGTGTGTGTGTGTGTGTGTGTGTGTGTGTGTGTGTGCGTGCGTGCGTGCGTGCGTGCGTGCGTGCGTCTTTCTCCCCTACAGATGTCTATGCCACAGTGCAGCGTCGTCGCAGTCGGCTGAGCCGCAAACACTCGCTGGGCTCCTCTCTAGACCGGCCTGGGAGTGACCTCTACCGCCAGAGCATCGTGCCCCGCCTGCGTCTCCGCGGCAACGGAGGAGATAGCCAGCATCAGCACCGACTCTCCTCCTCTTGCTCGCAGCTCCGCGCACCAGGGGAGGAGTTTCAGGCCGACCTGCAACTGGACTTGGACAGGACTCAAAAGCACAAGATGAGGTACGGCTGGATGTGTGTGGGTGTGGGTAGGTGTGTGTGTGTGGGTAGGTGTGTGTGCGTGTGCGTGTGTGTGTGTGTGTGTGTGTGCGTGCACGTGTGTGCATGTGTGTGTGTGAGGGGAGTAGGTGTTTGTGTATGTGTCAGCTGGGAGAAGTTTCAGGCGGAGGATAAGAAAAAGCAAGAGAGGGAGACAGATTGATTATTTTTAAATTTGTCCCTATCTTAGAGTGGGTTGCACCAACGTGGTTTAAATTTTAATCTGCATTTAATCTAAGTTAAATTTTTAGTTGTGTTGCATCAAACTTAAACCCAGTTTAAACTTAGTTTCCAGTAATCTCTGGTTAAATCTAATCCATGGCTAAACTCAGATTTAATACCCCACTTAAACTGAGATTAATTTTGAGTCTGTTGCACCAGTTATTTTAACCCAAGGATAAACCTGCATTGCCTGATTAATTTAAGCCACCCCTGGAGGAGGTTTAAATGCGTTATTGGGACAACATGGCTGCTGTTATTCGTCTGCTTGAGTTACAAGATAGAGTT
>NC_085857.1:44432389-44434889 GCF_034702125.1 Engraulis encrasicolus | reverse complement strand
GGGAAGTGTGTCGTGTGTATTTGTGTGTGTGTGTGTGTGTGTGTGTGTGTATGTGTGTGTGTGTGTGTGTGTGTGTGCACAGCACGCGTGTGTGTATTTGTGATGTCGAGAGATATTAGTCAGACAGACAACAGGATATTCCCTCCACCCCTCCACTTGTTTTGTGCTGTCATCTTTGTGTGTGTGTGCGTGTGTGTGCCCGCGCGTGTGTGTGCAGGTGGGTACAGTCGATAGAGTAGGTGGAGGCAGTTAAAATTGGGTTCATTTCAAATTTTGAGGGACCCTTTCAGGTGACATTGTCCTGGGCTCTGCCGAAGCTGTCATCAATCACCACTCCCCCCCCCCCTCTCTCTCTGTAGCGCGTTAACGTCGGTGAATATCACAGTCGCTCTTGCGTAACACAGCCATAAAGGTAGGCTATAACAGCCGCTTAACCTCCACCTCTTGCAGGCAGTGCGGGCCCCACGTGTGCTTCTATAAAAAAAAACAGCTGGCAACCGAGAGAGCCGTGCAGCCTACGTAGTAGGCGGAGTGTATCAAGCCGACACACGTTTCCAACGGGCCAAGACAAACATGCAGCCAACTCAGCTGCCTGGCTGCCAAGTCAAAGTGGAGTGAATGCACTTTCCTCACCATAGACATATAGTCTGCTACATAATAAGTCTATGCTCCTCCTCACAGCCTCTGTTGTGTCGCGTCCGTTGGCGCTGCACTGCACAAGGTGAGCGGGCAGTCAGAGGTACCTTGGCGGGAGCGGGAGGAGGTGGTGGTGGAGGAGAGTAGGGCACTGACTTGCCCGCGGGGTCTGAGCGAGAGCTTGCGGAATCCGTGGAATTCCGTCGAGAGGGCGCAGGAGCAAGGCACGACAGCTCACCAAGTCAGCGCCCGTGACTGACTCCAACGGTTAGTGAAGGAAGGAGGGCTCGTACCGTTCGCAATCGCCTCGCGCAGGAAAGGGAGTGGAATAATAGGGAATCCAGGAAACGTGTGAGGACCCGTCAAGAAAGTGTGCTGACTGAGTACACGGAGAGGTGGAGTGTTTCAGGAAAGACAGTCCGGATACATCTGATGTGTTTTAAATGTCTGGTGTCGGGGGCTGCCAGGCCGGTGGGTTTTTTCCTTCTTTCTGGCCACTGAAACACAATTGAGCGCGGGCTGACTGGACATGCAGGGCACCTGAGCAACAAGTGCAGAGGTAAGGCAATGAGCCAGTTACTTTTTATATGGAAAGCTTTTCGCAAACTGTCAAACGTTCAATAGTTTTTGCATATCAACTCAGCCTATGGTGTTGTATTGTGTGTGCGTAAATGCTGGACGGTGCAACTGTAACATAATCTCTCTCTGCTCCAATGGGCGAGATTTCAGTTCAGACGTCTCAGTTTTCATGTGGTCCCATTTTTTTTTCTAAACGACCAAGGCAAGGCCATTTCATTCTAAGCCAAATAGAGGGCTATCATCTTACTTCACGCTCACACGTTCCCAAACTTTAAAGGCGTCTCCTTGAATTTGCCAGTCTTCAGAACTTCTCGATTTTTGAGGACACTTGCCTCAACCTTGCTGTTGGCAAATAATTTACCCGAGTTGCAGACTATAGGTCACGCAAACATTATGTAATGACACTTCGTGAGTCTATACCCGTTATTCCACCTAGAATTGCACGTGTTAAATTAACTGAAGCAACGAAAGACAGTTGCGCACACACGACGGCATGTCAAAATAGCCCATTGTTTACATCATCGAATAGAAGTTGCATTACTAGTATTGTCTAGACTCTAGTTAGTAGCTGGTTTCCCTGTCCAACCAGATTGCTATGCATGAAGTAAAAAGCTGTCTGTCCCATTTACAGTTTGGAGATAATGCAGAAACATAATGGGCGTGATTTGATTGGCCTAGGCCTACATCAGGTCTGATAATATCTAAAAATGTTGCATGCATTGAATGGAAAGGTCTTGGCAGCTTGCCCGTATAAAGTTCGACTTTTTTCGGGAGGGGAACATATGTGAAAACATTTGTCATGGACTGTCCGAACGTAGTGGCGATTCCCATGGCCCGGGTCAGGAAGAAATAAATGCGTTACCAAGGCGACATCTCCCACCAGTCTCCCACGCGCCTCCCGCCAAAGCGTCTGATACAGGACGCAGAAGAGGGTGCACGACACAATGGGAAGGAAAGGGCTATTAAAAGACACTCAGTAAGAGGAAAGCATGGAGCCATTGGCTGCCGGTTTTTTATCTTGTTGTACACGCACAACATGCTGCGCCTGCCAAGTTTTGGCCTCGTAGGTTATAGGCTACATGTTTGCAAGGCAAGGGAGTCCCCACGGAGCGTTTCGAAACCTCTCTCTCTCTCTCTCTCTCTCTCTCTCTCTCTCTCTCTCTCTCTCTCACACACACACACACACACACACGATGGTGATTAATGGACATATGACTAATCGTTCGTTCTGATACTGTATATGGCAACAAATAACGCAGCGAAGTCGCCCTAGCCCGAGTTGCGA
>NC_085857.1:44417389-44424889 GCF_034702125.1 Engraulis encrasicolus | reverse complement strand
AGCAACAACAGCAACACAACACAATAACAATGACAACACAAAACAACAATAACAACAACACAAAACAACAACAGTCGCAACATCAAAAACACACAATAACAATAACACAAATAACAATAACAATAATAATAATAACAATAATAACAACAGTAACTAGAAATGCACTCAGAGAGTGCAGACCTCCACCAAGGAAGCTCTTTGTTAGAACTTTTAACTATGTTACACCCGATTTTTGTTTTATCTTTCTGCCTTCTGTTTGTGGAGTTAGAAACTGGACTGTCATTATTCGCCTTTTCCGGCATTTCAATTTGCGGTCACGAGGGTGTCTAGATTTCTAGATAGGCGTCTAGATAGTTTCATCCAAATCTGTTCATTAGCTTTTGAGTTATCCTGCTGAAAAACAGACGAACACGACCGAAAACATAACCTCCTTGGCGGAGGTACAATAACAGCAACTGGAGAAACACATTGTTCTCTCTGTATCTGTCTTTGTCTTTGTCTTTCTCTCTCTCTCTCTCTCTCTCTCTCTCTCTCTCTCTCTCTCTCTCTCTTTTCTCTATGTATAATTTGACGTTAATCTGATATGATGATGTGATATGAATCCCTCTGTCTCTCTCTGTATCTCTTATTTGCACACCCTTTCTGCCCTATCCTCATTTTGACCCTCCCTCAGCACTCTATCACTCTATTACTCTCTTTCCTCCCTTCTCTTTCTCACAGTCACACTCACTTAGTCTATGTCACCGCTGCTCTCTTTCCCTCTACCCTGCTCTCGCTCTACCCCCACATTCTCCCCTGGAGACAGAGGAGTTGCTTAATAGAGACTTCCTCATCCATAAGTCACAATAACTCTCTCTCTCATCTCATCTCTCTCTCTCTCTCTCTCTCTCTCTCTCTCTCTCTCTCTCTCTCTCTCTCTCTCTATCATATCTCCATCTATCTCTCTCTCATCTCTCTCTCTCTCTCTCTCTCTCTCTCTCTCTCATCTCATCTCTCTCTCATCTCTCCATCCCTCTCGTCTCTCATCTCTCCATCTCTCTCTCTCTCTCTCTCTCTCTCTCTCTCTCTCTCTCTCTCTCTCTCTTCATCTCTCCATCTCTCTCTCTCTCTCTCTCTCTCTCTCTCTCTCTCTCTCTCTCTCTCTCTAGGATACGGAGGAGTTGATGGAAAGGGATGGACATTTCCTTATCAGTAACTTGTAATACTATATCTCCGTCCCTCCTTCCGTTTAGCTTTCTCCCTCTCTTTTTGCAAAATCGAAAACTGTTGCAAGTGTTGTAAGTGTACGCTCTCCATGTCACGTACTAAGAGAGTACCCACATCGGCCAAGTTTCAAAACATCTCTCTCACTTCCCTCATCCAGAGAAAGGATGTAGAGAAGTTTCTGGAAAGGAATAAAGATTTCCTGACCTGTAACTCTGAATAACAGATAACACAATCTCTCTCTCTCTCTCTCTCTCTCTCTCTCTCTCTCTCTCTCTCTCTCTCTCTCTCTCTCTCTCTCTCACTGTCTTCTCTCTCTCTCCAGGATGCAGAGGAGCTGATGGAGAGGGATGGAGATTTCTTGATCCGCAACTCACGATCCAGTGCCAATGACTATGTCCTCAGCTGCCGATGGAGAGACGAGCCCATGCACTTCAAGATCATACGCGTTGTGTTGCGGCCCAAGAAGGTTTGTGAGTGTGTGATTGTGCGTGCGTGCAAGTGTGTGTGTGTGTTGCAGATGTGTAAGTTTAATATCCGAGCTGAAGAACCCAAGTTAGCGCATCAAGAATGCATAAGTGCACATTCCTTTGCTGTGTACTTGCAGGGATTCTGCATATAATGTGTGATAGCTTGGGTATTGGTGGTTTTGACTGATAGAGAGAGAGAGAGAGAGAGAGAGAGAGAGAGCGAGAGCGAGAGCGAGAGCGAGAGCGAGAGCGAGATGAAACAGGATGAAATGTGTTTTGGAAAGGAAAGGGAGCTTTGTGGATCAGTTCAGTTCAAAAGCCAGGGGTCACTTTCCTTGTTTCTGGATTTCCTCGGTTGCTATGAACACATACATGAAACTTTGTCTTTAGGGGCATGCAGAACACACTGTTTTGTTAGAGTGGTGCCTTGCAAAGAGTTTGACCTTGATGGTGGTGTAGCAATGTCAATGTTTCAACACTGGAACCCGGTTCCTGCTTCTAGAAAGTGTTGTTGCTAACCAGTCAGCAACTTAGTAGATTGTCAATGGGAAATTGCATTGCGACCAGGTAAGTTGCTATCCTAGTTAGCAATGACACTGTTGAGAAACACACCCCATATAATTTTCAATCCTCATTGTGTTTTTTTTTACCCCTCGTGTGGCCACTAGAATTTCGGAAAAATAACATCGTGCCAACTCGGAAGTGTTTTGATTCCATAAACACCATTGTCCAAGAAGGTTGGCAAGCGACACAGAAAATGTGAATTAGCAAACGGCCTTGGCTGTGGCTAAAACACCATACTGACCCTGGCTAAGACACCAGTTACGCCGGGGACCCGGGTTCGATTCCGGGCCGAGGTCATTTCCTGATCCTCCCCCATCTCTCTCTCCCACTCACTTCCTGTCACCACAACCTTTTTTTCCTTTTATGCCTTGATGTGATAAGACAGTGTTTAGATGGTGAAAGGAAGTGAGTGGATTGGGAAAGTATTCGGAAATGTCAAACCCTAGTCTCTGGTTTAAAATAACACTGCCAACAGCCAAGTCCAAAATAAAGAATGTTGATTTTGAGACTTTGACATGCTAATGCTAACACTTTACCCCTGGTCAAGGCCTCTGACAGCCCTGCTACCAGCTAGGGCTGTAACAATACACTCAATTCACGATTCGGTTTGTATCACGATATTTCACCTATGGTTCGATACACCCCACGATTTCAAATTTGCTAGCATTACAAAATTAAATTATGAATAAAAACTACGATGGTTTATTGGTAAAATAGGTTACAAGAGGCTACTAATAATTTTTAAAAGTTTATAACGTTTTACAAAGTTAATATAAACTATAATAATGATGATGATTTGAAGCAATATCACTTAATTTCATGTGATTATTTTCTGGACTGATGGGTAGCAAAAGTTTGAAGACCAAATCACAATACTGTCTCCTTGTATCGTGATACAGTATCATGTCTCTGTGTATCACGATTTCTCATTTCGATACAATATTGTTACAGCCCTACTACCAGTGTCTTCAATTCTTGTCTTTACCTTTATCATCTTTATTACCTTTATTTTTGGTTCGCAGAGCTAATCCTTGTCTTGGTAACACTTTAGAATAACGTCCTATTCACAGCTTTATAAACACGTAATTAACATTTAATAACAATTGACATTTAACAAAGCATTTAGAAATGTTTGTAAATGACTAATAACCAAACTTTGACTGCACAGTGGAGTGGAAATCAACTTCTACTGTGTGAGTTTGTGGTTTAATGCCCTCTGGTCTTTGGAGGAGAAACTTCCAGGACCGCTGTGACTGTACTGTGTCTGCTGTGTTAGTATTTCTTGCCCATTTATAAACATTTTTAAACATAATTAGATCATTATTTATAAAGTGTTTATAAAGTGGTGAATAGGACGTTATTCTAAAGTGTTACCCTTGTCTTATTCTCCATCTCAATCTTCGGCAGGGCTACTCCCGGGAGCTGTTCCAGTTCGAGGACGACCAATTCGACAACATCCCGGCGCTCGTACGCTTCCACGTGGGCGGCCGACGGCCCATCTCCCACGCCTCGGGAGCCGTCATCTTCCACCCAATCACGCGCACCCTTCCCTTACGTGTCATCAGCGAGCGCCAGGCGGTGAAGGCCAAGGCATCAAAGGACAACAAGAGGCGGAGCCTGAGCTCCACGCATGTGGACATGCTGCAGGTCCCCAACAACAACTTACTCAGGTGAGGATACACAAACTCACACACACCTACAGTATATGTAAGGCACACACACACACACACATGCATGTAAGGCACGCACACACGCACACGCACACGCACACACACACACACACACACACACACATCCTCTCTCTGTCTCTGTCTCTCTCTCTCTCTCTCGCTCTCTCTCACACTGTCCTGTAATAATAAAAGCCAAAAAGCCCCCGAAAAATAAAAACTAAAGTCCATCTAGGGAGTGTGATGTGACCTCTGCCTTAGCAAATAATGCAGCGTGCATAGGAACAGGCATGCAAGTGTGTGTGTGTGAGAGAGAGTGTGTGTTTAGGGTATGGGAACTCGATGGGATGTGTTGTGTGTTTGTGTGTGTGTATGTATGCGTGTGTATGTGTGTGTTTCGCTATGTGAACTATGGGTCAGCATATTCTGTGTACATTTCCATTACGTAATTTTTAAAATATGCATACTGACATGCATACTTACATACATATGATTCCCTTTCTTTTCTCCCTGTCCTCTCTCTCTCTCTCTCTCTCTCTCTCTCTCTCTCTCTCTCTCTCTCTCTCTCTCTCTCTCTCTCTCTCTCTCTTTTGTTTTTCATTCCTTGCAATTGCAGAGGCATGCATACTTTCCCATTCCTTTCCATTGTGAATAATTATAGAGACTAAGTAATCATAGAGGCATGCACTGTATAAGCGGCATGCTCAGTCTTCATCTTCTCTCTTCGCTATATCAGGTATTTTTCTCACCGAATGAGTGTTTTCCCTTCTTTTAAAATGACATTGTTCAACCCTTCGTTTTCTGGAGGTCCTCCCTCATATTAGGTTATTTTCTCACAGACAGTCTTTTTCAGGGCTTTAAAAAAAAACAATATTTACACATTTCAAACGTTTCTGTATGCTTGCTGCAGGTCACGTGTGCATGTACTTTTCGTTCACAAACACGTTGGCGTGTATATTTTATGCCAATCTTGCATTGCGGTTATGTGGTTGAATGAACACCCGACACAAGGTACGCAGGCATGTGCATAGTTCAATTGTAAGGATGGTTGGAAACGTAACTGTGTGTGTGTGTGTGTGTGTTTTGTGTGTGTGTGTGTGTGTGTGTGTGTGTGTGTGTGTGTGTGTGTGTGTGTGTGTGTGTGTGTGTGTGTGTGTGTGTGTGTGTGTGTGTGTGTGTGTGTGTGCGCGTGTGTTTTCAGGAGTGGTAGTCAACCGGCTAATCTGGAGAGTGTGGGGAGGCCGTCTCTACAGTCAGCCCAGTCTGACAGCAACCTGCGCACAGGTGGGGATTCATGCACTCACGCATGCACACACGTATCCAGGCAGGCACACACAGTGATCTACAGACAACAATATTTCGGTATTATTTAATCATTAGATATGCCTTGCTTTTGTATTAAGTAAGTGTTAATTAAGGTCCTTAGTTAAGTATGACCTAATAGCTACTTAACTATTAACTGTACCTAATCTAATGATTAAATAATACCGAAATATTGTTGTCTGTGGATTGCGTACCCATCATGCACTGCACTTCTTGGAGCTAATATTCTCAAACATTAACTTAATTATCACAAAGGAATGGTTTAGTTTTGCTTCAAAACTATTACTCTTCATAATGTTCTGCATTTATTGTAGGGTTTTTACCATTAAAATTAGTAAATGGTACATGAAAAATGTACATCTCATCACCCCACCATCATTGAGAAGTGTAAGTCCAATCCTTGCTATATAATTGCTCCTGTTGCAACTATTACAGTGATTTGAACGAGTGAAAACTAGATGTCACGTAAGGGTTAACGTTCGGCGAGAAGGTCGCTACCGTGGAATAGCAGCACGACAGAGAGAATCTTTAGACCCCGACGCGGAGCGGAGGGGTCTTGTTCTCTCTGAAGTGCTGCTATTCCACAAAGCGACCGACTCGCCGAAAGTTAACCCGCTTATTATATGGATATACTTAAATGATTCACACATGCGGGGACATTTCTTTAGACCTATTTAATGTTAAGATTGTTGCTGCGCAAAACAAAACAGTGCCGTTGTGGAACACCGCTAGGCAACAGCTAGGTAGGCTAGCCAGGACAACAGGTGTTGTCTATCGCAGCAGCTGATTAGAGTGACAAAAGACCGGACCCCCTGCGGAGTGATATGAAACATTCGCTTTATTATTAGCCACTGACTTGTATACAAGCCAGTGGCTTTAGCAGTGAACGTCTTGTTGCCATTGACAGCGGTAGCCAGGACAACGGGTGCTGTCTATCACAGCAGCTGATCAGAGTCTTGTTGAAAAGTCGCTTTAGCAGTGAAAAGTCTTGTTGCCATTGACAGCGGTCTGTTATAGACCAACCCGTCCGTTATCGAAAAATAACAGACGTCCGAACGTTGGGGAGTCCCGTTGAAATGAATGGAGCATTCGACAGATGACGTCACAACCATATAATAAAGTAGATTAATTAATTAACTATTAGGTATGCTCAGCCAACTCTATTATAAGGGTCCCAAACACCAATATCTATCGATTAATTAACCATTAGTTATCCGCAGCCAACTCTAATATAAGGGTCCCAAACAACAATATCTATCTATTAATTAACCATTAGTTATCCTCAGCCAACTCTAATATAAGGGTCCCAAAACTCAATATTTAAGTAGTAATTAACCATTAGTTATGCCTTACTTTTTTATTAAGTAAGTGTTAATTTTGGTCGTTAGTTAAGTATGACCTGATAGCTACTTAACTATTAACTGTGTCCTTACTTATCTATTAGTTAAATAATAATATGCTATTAACTTGTAACACAAGGTAATAGTTATCTAATGGTTAAGTAACTGCTTGCTAATGCATTAATAACAATTAATATGTGTCTAATGTGTTATTAAGTAATGATTATTAACCCTTACTTAAGTATTAGGTTGTAACTACTTTACTGTTAATTATGGCCCCTTATTTGGAAGTGTTACCCAGTTTTTTAGTTACGAAATACTTTGTAAAAGACTCACATAGACATGTCATACGCATTGCAGCATTCTGATTATTGTCTTCCTCTCCCAGGTGTTAAACCCCTCAACCCATCCCCTTCCTCCTCCTCGCCCTGCGCCCCCGCCCCCATCTCCCCAGTGTTCCGCACGGGCAGCGAGCCCCTCCTCAGCCCTCGCTCGGCCAGTCAGCGGCTCCCTAACAACTTCCCTGGCCAATCAGGATCGCCGTCCTCCTCGTCCAGCCAATCCCCTTCCTCCTCCTCCACCACTGGTATCACATTAAGGGGATCTGACGGACAACTGCACTCCCGGGCGCCGCCTAAACCGCTGAGGGTTTCCGCCCACTTTCCTGCTGGCATCCCGCCTCCTACTTCACGACCGGACCCCTCGTGCTTCTATGACGTGCTGGTAGGTACTGTAGATGTACTTCGATTCAGTGATGACTAAGTAGCTCAAAGACATGCATGTACACCAAACAGTGATATTTCAAACTGAGAAAGAAAAACACATCACTTATATGAAACATTTTGAAAGTCTCCAACTGTTTACATATTATTATATAATACAGGTGCCACAGATTCCTCCTTCCATGCCAAAGGGCCATGGTTCGAATCCGGC
>NC_085857.1:44404889-44412389 GCF_034702125.1 Engraulis encrasicolus | reverse complement strand
TGGGAATGAAAAACATAGGCTCTTCGACACGTATGAAAAATTACCAAAAACGAGCCAACGAGATGTTTCGGCGAAGCTTGGCATTCCCCAGGAGGCTACCTTGTGTTTAAACTGCTCCAGGCTGCGTCTCCCCACGAGTCCCTCCCACTCCCCCTCGCCCTTCTCATCTCTCCTATGCCAGCAAGCCCAGCGCGACTTTCCCAATTCCAAGCAGTTCTTAGAGTGGCTTTTTAAAACTGTGTCAAAAAACACGTTGTAGGCTAGGCTACTACTGTACAGCAGGCTATGCAACAGTGTGTTATTTATCGGTGTAGCAATTTCAAGTGCCCAGTCTAGCCGCGTTTTGCATGCATAACCTGAATCACACTGTGCAGAAACTCGCCAGAAGACGTTTGTCGAATGGGAACTTTACAAACTTATTTGACATCATAAGAGATGACGACCCGTGCGTGGTCTATGCTTCGAAATGCATATAAGCCTCGTCTTTCTCAGCGCTCATTTTTGGCAGACAGGTAGAGACAAAAAAAGAGGTGAAATAATACAAATTCGGTTTTAGTAATCAACCGCTTACAGTGTTCAAATTGGCTCCTCGGACAAACGTGATAAGCGGATTCCACTGTTAACATTCTGTACGGTTAGGTGAGTTATGGAAATGCAGATATTGTCACTCACGTCTCGTCACCGTCAAACTATTTAGGAGTGTCAGGGATGAAAGATATCCCGGTGTAACGGTGTGCGGTAAGGTAACCCACCGAGATAACACCGTATTTTAAAATTCAGACGGTTATCTTCACCGTCATCATATTTAAGCGCGGTTACCGTGAAAACCGGTAACCGTGACAGCCCTATGTGTGTGTGTGTGTGTGTGTGTTTTTGTGTGCGTTGTCTCAGTAGTTTTTGGTACCAAGTTTGTGCCTCATGAAGTCTCACATTCCATTTGTGTGTACTCTGTGTGTACTCTGTGTGTGTGTGTGTGTGTACTCTGTGTGTGTGTGTGTACTCTGTGTGTACTCTGTGTGTACTCTGTGTGTACTCTGTGTGTACTCTGTGTGTGTGTGTGTGTGTGTGTGTGTGTGTGTGTGTGTGTGTGTATGTATGTGCATGTGTGTGTGTGTGTGTGTGTCTAGACTCTGTGTTGTCTGGTCCCATCTCCGTGCCCCACATCGTCCCCCTGCTGCGTCTGATGGAAGGGGAGGAGCCTGTGGAGAATTCGGACCCTCTGATTGGCTGCCAACTCCTCTATAGCATTCTGCAGGCAGCTCGCACCATAGCACTCAATTCAGAGCAGCATCAGAAACATGCACACAACCTGTTGTCAGGTAAATATCACACACACACACACACACACACACACACACACACACACACACACACACACACACACACACACACACACACACACACACACACTCAAAAGGTCCATCATTAACACTGACTCTCTCTTTCACAGTGGGTAGGGAGATAATCCCAGAATACTACTCAAGTGGAATTTTGGTGGTGTGGCTGACATGGTTGTAAAATGATTTGATGATGGTTGAATCAACTTATAAAGAGGAATTCTCTCTCTCTCTCTCTCTCTCTCTCTCTCTCTCTCTCTCTCTCCTTTGTCCTCCCCAGTGGGTTGGGAGCCAATCCCGGAGCTGCTGGAGGCGTTCCGTACGGAGTTCGCCCTGCGCCTGTTCTGGGGTCAGTCGGGTGCCGCCGCCGAGCAGGCGGAACGCTACGAGAAGTTCGACAAGATCCTCACTGTGCTCTCCAACAAGTTGGAGCCCCTCGACAACCCCATCGATGATCTTTGAACTTGTGACCTTTTGACCTTTGAACTTGTGAACCCTGAATTTTTACACATATGAAAAGTCTGTCAAACAAGTACGACAAGAACAAGCGGGAGCCCTTCGACAACCCTGTCAATGTCCTTTGAACCCATCGATGACCTTTGAACTTGTGAGCGTTGAACCCTAAAACTGATCAAAAGTCTGTCAAACAAATACAACAAGATCCCCTTGAACAATCCTATTGATGATCATTGACCTTTGAACCATAACAATGACCTCGGGAGCCTTATACGACCCTTCTATTTCCCTTTCATGTTCCTGGATCTCGTTTTCTCGAAAGCATAATTGCTATTCAGCAAGCAACTTAATAGGCTGCCAATGGGAAATTGCATTGCAACCACGAAAGTTGCTAACTTATTGAGCAATGACGCTATTAAGAAATGCAACCCTGGTGTACAGTCGGGGTCAGCAAATATAAACATAGTGGTCAAAGCCTATTACAGATCCTCACCGTACCCACCTAGCAAGCTGGAGCACCTCGGAGTGGACGTAGGTGAACTTTCACCATTTGACCTTTGACACTGAACTTGGAACTGTTGAACCTCTTACACTGATCTGGACATCAGGAGTTCACAGGTGCACTCTAAACCTGGACTTTGATATTTTGTTTCCTTTTTGTGATGTACATGGTCTAGGTTTAGCAGACGTAAATATAGCCTGTCAAACAAATGTAACTCCATCCTCACTACTAATAAGTTGGAAAAGCCTGTCGATGATCTGGGAACCTCTTGGGAAAAACCCTGACGCAGGGTTGACAAAAACATTCACCTTTTAAGGACTATTGTGGGTTCGAGTTGCACAGTGAGCACGTGTTGCTATTTGAAATTTGCATACAAGTTTATGCACCTTGGCAAATTCTGAGGTGTTTTTTTTTAAGTTACATTTTGCGGATGTTTTTGTAGAGTTTTATAAGTATCAGCTTTCTTTCACCAGCAAACATACCAGATGGATCAAAAGAAACTAAGCTAGCCTTTGCAAACAGCTAGCTGGAAAAAGTTGATACTTTTTTTAAAAGATAAATTGATGCACACGTTTTTTGTGCCTATCTTTGTGGGTGTTTGTGTGTGTGTATGTGTTTGTGTGTGTTTGTACATGTACGTATGTGTGCGGTATGACAAGGTGTGAATTAGCCAGGGCTCACTAATACTTCCTGTGAAGCAACATAGGATTTCACAACCAAAATAGTCTGACCAAGTGCCTATCTGTGTGTGTGTGTGTGTGTGTGTGTGTGTGTGTGTGTGTGTGTGTGTGTGTGTGTGTGTGTGTGTGTGTGTGTGTGCGTGCGTGCGTGCGTGCGCACGCGCGCGCGTGCATACACGCATTGTACATGTATGTGCGAGCTTGACTCAGAGCCAAACCAGGTTGCAGGTAGAGTTGCAGTATGGCAAAAAAAAAGTGTGAATTAGCCAGGGCTCTCTCACGTTTCCTTTGAAGCAACACACGATTTCACGACCACAATAGTCTGGCCAGGCAGGCTGTCTCTGCCCATTTGAAGGTTCTCTGTATATTGGAAGCGCAAGTCAGCGTCACTGGGTTTATCCCCTTAGCGCACAGCCACTGTCATAACCTTATTGTCACCAAAATGCTAATGACCAAGTCGTAGCCCCTTAATGCACGCCGATCCGCCAGTGGAACGCTGTAATAGCCACTGCAAAGTTGACTACCATAGTACTGCACTACTAGGACATAACACAGAGCTGCAAGTAATGTACCACAACTTGGTCATTGCCATTCTGGTAACAGCAAATGTATAACGCTGCGTCTTAACGGGTTAATCAGTTACTTAAGACTCTCTGCATTGTCATAGCAATGTTGTTATGATGTAGTTGAGTGTTTTCAGCAAAGAGTGAGTAGGAATCGGTGACGGGCTCATCACTAAGAGGCTACCACAATGATGGGAGTGAGTAGGCTTCAATTGGTGGAGTTTCAGTGAAAGAAAGTAGAGAGTGTGCGCACAACAATGGCATAGGTTCTGGATAAAACAAAATAACTTAAGAGTCAACAATAAATGTCTGCAACACTGTTAATGCTCCCAGTTATTTAATGGCATGGCGTTTCGTACCTTAGTCCTTCATCAAGTGCAACCAGTGTGTGTGTTGCACTTGATGAAGGACTAAGGTTGAAATGAGTATATAATCTAATATAGTATATTATGAGTATATAATCTAAAGTAATATATCAGAAATTATTGCTTTGGTTACCACATTTCATAGTGTTGGGGTACTGTATAAAACAAGTTTACAGAGTTAAGTGTGTGTGTGTGTGTGTGTTTCAGAGAGAGAGAGCGAGGGGGTATTCATGTGTATCTGTGAAAGGTAAAGAGGAGAGGAGTAATGCGTTCAATGTACGTGTAAAAAGAGCTACAAAAAATATATATTTGTATTTGCGCGTTTCTGTAAGATAGCAAGAGATGGAGACAGAAAGAGAGGTAAAGAGAGTGCGGCCGACCACACATTGGCTCCGACAGTACTGCGGAGCACTTTCTCTTCCGACATAATTCGGACCCCCAAACCCAATTTCACACATAATATAGCATTGATAGTCAATGGCCGGCGCCGACAAAAGATAACTTGTCTCTAATCGCTATCCGATGTCCGCGAATGTCCACGGACATCGGCGCCAGTGCGCGGGGTTCTATTGAAAACAATGGAATCAAACTTTTGCAGAGCAGTGCTCAGCACTTTGTCGGAGCCGGTGTGCGGAAGCCCTGAGAGAGAGAGTGAGAATGACAGTGTGCATGTGGGAGCGGGGGTGCATTGTATTTTTTAAATAATTATTGTCATTCATGATCTACTGTGACATTTCATCTCGTTTCATCACTGGAGAATTTTGTAAATAAAAAAATTAAGTTTGAAATATTAAGACATTTTACTTTTTGTATCTATCTTTCTATCTCTCTATCTATTTATTTATCTATCTATTTATCTAACTATCTATCGATCTGTCGATAGATCCCCCTTTCTAGACACACGCACACACACACACACACACAGAATTTCAGACATTTTAGGAGTTTTATTTTTCACATAAACAATAGGAGATGGCAGCTTACACGTTGACACTTTGGCTGTAGGCTGGCTATATACAGCACAGTAGTAGTGTTGCTAAGGCACAGTGACACAACAGACCTACAGGGGGCGACACTCCCTCTCTGGCTCAATAGACCATTTGCACAACAACAAATACACCATAGAGGAAGACAAACACAGGTCCCATAGACATACAATGGGGCTCGTCTATGCACAAAGAAATTGGGAAAAACGTACAAAGGCACGTATACGTATGTACATTATACCCCGGTAAAAATGCACAAACAAATAGGAGTTCAGAAATATATTGGTAATAAAGTAATCAAATCAACAGTCAAATTATACTTTTGTAGATTGAAAACAGACTGTAATACCAATAGATTAAACCAAAGAAACCCAGAAATTACATTTTATTAGAATTACATTTGTAGGAAAGACTATTTTTTGGAAGACATTCAGATTGTAATACAAGCAATCATATAGGAAAGATAAAGTTTCATATCAGGAAATGCCTAAGAAGATATATATTACAGTTACTTAATATTTGTTTTTATAAATACTATAACATTATGTAATTCACACATACTGTATAGCAACTAGTGGTCCATTTTCGGAATAAAGAAAAACATACATGATTCTTATATTTCAGGATTTACTAGAGATGAAAAACATGACTTCTGAGATGGAGTTTTAAGATATAAACCGTTGGGAATGAAAACATTCAAAAACATTCGATCAAATTATTCCTGGGGAAAAAAACGTGTATTCATCAATGCATGAATAGATAACTCATCATTACCGAAGCCTGTGCATCTTCAAATAAGCTAACAAAGAGATCAAAAGGCCCTTTTCCACTGCCTGTTTTCTACCCGGTACAGATTGATATGGCATGCCTCGGACGCCATTTATTGTGTCTTGATTAGCAAGTACGGCAAGCTCCGAAACCCTCCAGCCCTCCTTTTTTCGGCTGGCTGAACCGAGCTGAGTGGGTGCAGTCACTGTCTACTGCGCAGAATGCTGCTCGTCAGCTCGCCCTTAACACAAACCAGGCTGAGTTCACACTCGACACGACACAGCATGACACGGCCAGGGTCTCTGTGGAAAAATGCCTTAAGAGAACAGAGGTTTGGTGAAAAGGGACCAGGGAAGGGCAATACTACTATGTTTGTTTAGATGATTCGCTAATGGCAGTCTCACCGGACAAAATATGAGGTATATAATTTAGATCATCTCCCTAGTTGTAGGCATAGAGAATACAATGCCAACAGCGGACAACTCTTCAGACCTAATCAGATGCAATAGAAGTTTTTTGCTTGCTTTTCGTTGTTTTTTATTTTATCATATCAATGTGGCAGCAGCCAATTCCTAGTGATGTTTTATTTGTCACATTTCAATTCAAATGACATGTTGGAAAGCAAAGATATATTCATTCATTTACATAGGCTATGTGTACCACATATTTAAACAATTGAAATCACTTCTCAAATATTTGTGCATGTTCAAGTGTAGACTACAGGATGTATTTTTGTTTCACAGCTGATTACACTTAAAAAACTAAAACTTAAAAATTGAGATGAAGGCTTGAATATAAAACCTTTTTGTTTTCTTTTAGTTGGAAGTGTAAAAGGATGGTGTGTTTATAAGCCAGTGTTAATAAAATGCAATGTTAAGGTGCAGAGAGTAACATTTTGATTTTTTATTATAATTACAATTTTTATTTCTTTGTATTCATATTACATTCACTAACTTGCAAGGACATTTAATTGTTATTGTTATTTTAAGGGGGACAATTTAATTGAGTTGAATTAGCTTAATTAATTGCAGCATTCCATTTTCAGACAAGGCCTTGAGTTTTGCGCCTGGCACTGGACTAAGGTCCCGATTACACGGTAATGTTTTTCTCTCTAACTGCCCATTTTGCTTATCGTTCGCCCGTCCTGGCTATACGTCACTGGTGTTCTGGGTAGCCTTAAACGATAATTTTGCAGAATGGGTTCCAGAGAGGGAAGATTTTGGAACGCTGTTGTTCGCGTTTCCATTGTTACAGCCAAAACAGATTTGTTTACATCTGCGTCACAGACACATGGCCAAAACCATTACCATATCATCCATGAGTGAGCTAGAATACTGGTTTTGCGCACAACATTCATTTGATACGTGCGCAATGGCATGGCAATGGCAAAATATTCTGTGGTTGTTCAGAGCGTAACGCATTGACTTGCTGCTTTCAGCTCATACACCAAACGACAGGAGGGGAAAGCTGGGGTAATAAATCAGATAGTCAGGAAATTTAATTGGATAGGTCTACAAATAACCTAGTTCTGAATCTTAAATGTAGCCTACAAGCATGATAAGCATGATAAGAGAATCCCACGGCCATTAGTGAATACTTTGTTCTCAACAACTACACATTCAGAAATGTGTATTCTGAATGTGTTCGTTATTGTTTTCAGCAAGCCTGACATTGCCATGAGACCTTATATTTTCACAGAAACACTGCTGTAGCCTATGGTAGCAATATGCAATATGCAATATGGGTTTCATACTCGGTTTAAAAAAAACAACTCATTGCGTTCCCATCTGGCCCGTGTGTAAGAAGAGGTTGAGGAGTGTTGTTAAGACAGTTTATCACAAAC
>NC_085857.1:44397389-44399889 GCF_034702125.1 Engraulis encrasicolus | reverse complement strand
AGCATATTCTTAAAACTTGTCAAAAACATGTAAAACACATGCTTTTTTGTGAACTACATCAGATGTCACCACCGTCAGGTTTTGTGACAAAAAACCCTCCAAATGCACCTCAGTGGAGGCTGGAGTATAAGTTTGGGTCACAATTATTACTAACATGCCTGGTAATGTTTCATTAACCAGCACAATTTAGTAAAATATGGAACAAGATGATGAGCGGAACAAAATCTGACGGTGGTGACATCTGACGGTGTGAGACAAAAAAACACTCTTTTACATATTGTGCATTTTTTGCTCACATTAGCCACTTCGTTTTCGCTCTGTTTCTTAGGGGCTTCATGACGCTTCTGAAAAAGTATATATAATTAACATTAATGTAACAATAATACTATTAAAACCCCCGACGGTATTGACAGTTTATGGTTGGGACAGTACCAGTGTCCAAACAAATTATCAAATTGAGGAGAAATTAGTAAACTTACAGGAGCTTCAGTGATGGTGAAGTACTCAGTAGATCTAAAGGTTTGAAAAGGGGTCCTAAGTAATGACAATGACCTTGCGCATACCTGATTTTATTGTCTTTTTAAAAAAATCTGACGGTGGTGACTAATATGCTGGACACACTTTGAGCAATCAGAAAATAGTAGTAAATATTGCTTTACACGCACTATGTGCATATCTGCAGAACCACTTCAATATGGACTTTCACATCATGGTGATATCATTCTATAATATCAGTGATTTTTGCATTTTAAGTCAATTGAAATGATGATGTCTGTCCTTGGGACAGCTGTTTTTACAGGGTGTGGGCAGGTTTATAGCCATGAAAAGTAATAAAATTACACTTAAATATTTCAAACGACTGTACATTTATGTAACAGACCCCTGTGTGTTTTGTTCATGAAAATGTAGTTTATTTTCAACAGAATTGGCAGTTTATTGCAGAGACATGTTTTAGCCGCTTTCTCAAGAATCAGTGACATGCAAGCACAAACACACACACACACACAAACACACATGCACACACACACACACACACACACACACACACACACACACACACACACACACACACACACACACACACACACACACACACACACACACACACACACATACACATACACATACACACACACACACAATGCACTCACCTTTGGTCCATCTCTTTCTGTAGTTCTTTGGCGATGTCGTCGACCTTCTGCTGAAGTCGCTTCTTACGCTGCTCAGGAGGCAGGTGGGAGAAGTCCTCAGCCGGCGGGACCTGCGCACACACACACACACACACACACACACACACACACACACACACACACACACACACACACACACACACACACACACACACACACACACACACACACACACACACACACACACACACACACACACGTCCACAAGCACATATGGATGCACACACACACGCACGCACGCACGCACGCACGCACGCACGCACGCACGCACGCACGCACACACACACACACACACACACAGTTTCAGGTGTGCACACACATCACGTACCAAAAATATAGGAACTTTAACCACCTTAGTGAGTAAAATGATTGTACCACCAGGCAAATCTGGCCACCCAATCACCCTTATTCCCGCCTCATCTCATTCACTCCAGTCAATACTGCATCCGGATTGGCCAACACGGCAGTCAATCAACATGGCATTCCAAACCATGGAAGCAAAGAGCGTCTATTAGTGTAAGATAAGTCGAACTCCGCCCACTCAACGCAAAAGAATGTGCTCAAGTTCGGTCCTCTAAGGGGGCGTTGTCCCATCCCTCTACTTCTCTTTCTGTGGTGTTAGGAACAACGGAAAGGGGACTCCATTTATTCTCAACCGTAAGTCTCCAAAGGTGTCCTAACCAAAGATCTCCTGAAGGGGCGCTCACCCAACGTCACATGGCCCGGGCCTGAAGTATCTTACACTAATAAACGCTCTTTGATGGAACCATGATCCGCAGGTGCAGCAGTTGGCCAGGAGTGAAGGCTCTGAGGTGTGTGTTGCTAGGCAACGGAAGTACAGGTTAACCACACTGTTGTCTCTGATTTAAATAGAGGCCATGGCCTTTGAATACACAACAAGTACACACAAGTCCTGGTTTGTAGTCCTTGAATAAGTTCCTCGAAAAGTATAGAAAAAAATCATACAGTTCCCCTTGGTTCTTGATTGGTTTAAGGATTCTCCAGAATAAAATCCCACCAGTGCTGTAGATACGTAATCTGTGTGTGTGTGTGTGTGTGTGTGTGTGTGTGTGTGTGTGTGTGTGTGTGTGTGTGTGTGTGTGTGTGTGTGTGTGTGTGTGTGTGTGTGTGTGTGTGTGTGTGTGTGTGTGTGTGTGTGCCCGCACACATGTGATAGAGACAGTAAGAAAGCAAGTAAAAGAGAGAGTGATAATGATAGATACTATTGGGGTTACCTTCTCTTCTTTAGAGCCCTACGGAGTCAGGGGAGGGGAAACACACAAGACACGTGCATGAGGTCAGTCTCCATT
>NC_085857.1:44384889-44389889 GCF_034702125.1 Engraulis encrasicolus | reverse complement strand
CACACATACACACATGCACACACACACACATACACACACACACTGTGAGAGGCCGACATAAAGACTGCAAAGTGTCCACATTTGGAGAAATACAACTTCTCACTTCTCTACACACACGCGCGCGCGCGCACACACACACACACCCACCCACCCGCACACAAACACACACACACACACACACACACACACACACACACACACACACAGACACACACAACAATTACACCATGTAATTGGGTAATACCACTTCCCAGTTCCCTAATCCCAATAGTGAAGTAAATAGTTGAATTATTGAGTCAAATGAAAAAACAAAAAAACTGTATAAACAAGTTAAGAATAAACAAAATTGAAAATAAAACATTGGAAATGTGAAATAAATAAACAAAGTAAGAAAAAGACCTTGAAAGACTGAACATAACTTCAAAAATTGAGACAGACAGAAACAGCAAGACAGACAGACATTCAAAGACAGACAAAGAGAAATACAGAGGCAGAGAGACAGGCAGACAGACTGCCAGACAGACAGGCAGGCACTACATTGACACAGACAGTAGCAGTAATTTGAGCTTAGTGTGTCATCTGTACACCTTTATCTGTCTTTGGTTATGTGTATGCGCGTGAAAGCGAGTGTGTGTGTGTGAGAGAGAGAGAGAGAGAGAGGTCTGTGAATGACCTACATGTTAAACATGATATCAACAAGCAGACGAACTGGAAAGACTACTTCTTAAATAAACATGCATTTGTGTGTGTGTTTGTGTGTGTGTGCATGCATGTGTGCGTGCGTGCGTGCGTGCGTGCGTGCAAGAATGAGTCAGGGTGTGTCTTTCTACTTACATGAAATTGTTTTTCTGTATGTGTGTGTGTGTGTGTGTGTGTGTGTGTGTGTGTGTGTGCTCTCGTATGCATACTCCCCTGTGTGTGTGTGTGTGTGTGTGTGTGTGTGTGTGTGTGTGTGTGTGTGTGTGTGTGTGTGTGTGTGTGTGTGTGTGTGTGTGTGTGTGTGTGTGTGTGTGTGTGTGTTTGCATACTCCCCTGTGTGTGTGTGTGTGTGTGTGTGTGTGTGTGTGTGTGTGTGTGTGTGTGTGTGTGTGTGTGTGTGTGTGTGTGTGTGTGTGTGTGTGTGTGTGTGTGCATACTCCAGTGTGTGGGTGTGCTAAACTGTGCATGCATGTGTCAGGGTGTGTCTTTCTTAATACGGCACATGCAACCATAGGTCACATTAACCCAGAATTGTCCATCATTGATGGGGTTTTTTTTTGCGTATGCGACTCGTGTGTGTGTGTGTGTGCATGCATGCGTGTGTGTGCACATGTATATGTACCTTGTCTACAGTTGCCTTGGTTGCGCTAGGAAGCTGTGTGTGTGTGTGTGTGTGTGTGTGTGTGTGTGTGTGTGTGTGTGTGTGTGTGTGTGTGTGTGTGTGTGTGTGCGCGTGTGTGCACCTTGTCCACGTCTGCCTTGGTGCTGCTGCTGTCGTGCTCGGCCTTCTCTGCCTGCTGATTGGCCTTCTCCGCCTCCTTCCACTCCTTCTCAAAGCGCTTTTTACTCTACACACACACACAGACACAGACACAGACACACACACACAGACACAGACACACACACACACACACGCATACACACACACACACACACACACACACACACACACACACACACACACACACACACACACACACACACACACACACACACACACACACACACAATGCATATAGTCTACTACACATAATGAAAATGCCAAGCACCCCCCAAACGCCAACATTACAGTTTCAGGAAAACAAATACACAATCACGCCAATAACATGAACATAGGCATTCACAATCACAATCCTCATTGGTCTGTGCAACACAATCACACACGCATGCACCCACACACGTACGTACAGTATGCACACACGCATACTTACACTCTCCAGCTGTTTAAAGGTGCTCTCCAGATTCTGTTGGGCTTTCTTGGCATCAGCCAGGTACTGTAGACAAAGAGAAGCGGAGGATGAGGATGAGAAGAGGAGGAGAAGAGAGCACAGTGAGTAGTGAAGGATGAGGAGAGGACAAGAAAAGAGGAGGATACAGTGGAGAGGAGGAGGGGATGAGGAGAGGAGTGTATGATGTGAAAGAGTGGAGCATGAGGAGAGGAGAAAAAAATGTGGAGGATGAGGAGTGGAGAGGAGGAGGGGATGAGGATAACCGAAGAGATGATGAGAGGAGAGAGGAGGATGAGGCGAGGAGAAGGAGAAGAGATGAAAGATGAGAAGAGAATGAGAGGAGAGAAGAATAAGGAGGGAACCGATGACAAGAGGATGAGGGGAGGATGATAGGCGAGCAGGAAGAAGAGAAGATTGAGGAGTAGAGGAGAGGATAAAGAGAGGATGACAGAGAGATGTAGAAGAGGAGAGAGAGAGAAGGGTAGGAGGAATGATGAAGATAAGTAGAGTGGAAATGAGTCATGCTTTCGGCCACCACATCATGTCTCTCTCTCTCTCTCTCTCTCTCTCTCTCTCTCTCTCTCTCTCTCTCTCTCTCTCTCTCTCTCTTCTCTCTCTCTCTCTCTCTCTCTCTCTCTCTCTCTCTCTCTCTCTCTCTCTCTCTCTCTCTCTCTCTCTCTCTCTCTCTCTCTCTCTCTCTCTCTCTCTCATAATGTATTTATTGTGATTTTCTATGTATTTTCACTTCTTTAATTTTTAATAAAAAAATATTTGGGGAAAAAAAAAAAAAAATAGAAACCATTTCCTTCGAACATCGTTAGACTATCGGTAGTAACCGGTAGACTTATGTCAGTGTTCACACACACATGCATAAATTTCAGCATTCAAGAAGGGATGTGAGACAGAAAAAGAGGGGGCTTATTCTCACACATCCTTTACTCATTTTCTTTTTATTTCTATCCCTTCTCACTCCATCTCTTTCTCTCTCTCTCCCTCTCTCTTCACCCCTCCTTCTGCCACATCCTTCTAGCCCTTGATCTCTCTGCACCCTCCCACCTCTCTCTCTCTCTGTCTCTCTCTCTGTCTCTCTCTCTCTGTCTCTCTCTCTCTCTCTCTCTCTCTCTCTCTCTCTCTCTCTCTCTCTCTCTCTCTCTCTCTCTCTCTCTCTCTCTCTCTCTCTCTCTCTCTCTCTCTCTCTCTCCCTCCCTCTCTCCCTCTCTCCCTCTGTATCTCCCATACTTACACTCTTCCTCTCCTGTTTCAGTTCGTGTAGTATTTTCGTCAGCTCTGCACATATGTTCACCGTCATGGTCTCCGCGACCACCTCCCTCTGGCCCGCATAGTCGTTCAGCTCCGTCAGGATGTCCTGAAACGCCTGGTGATTGGTGTACCTGTGGGGCCACAGAAGAGTCAGTAAGGCCACACCTGACTGGCTATTCAAGGTGCATGAGCCCTCCTCATTGGCGTTCCAGTGAGTCAAGTCAAGTCAGATTTTATTGTCAGTTTCTTCACAGGTCATACAAGGAAATTGAAATTATGTAGACATACACAGGACTGACATTTACAGACTGACATCAAAGTGCAACACAGGACAAGTAACAGTGATGGTAATAATAGTAAAGTAAATTGAAGTAATAAATAATGACTGAGCATTTAACCTTGTTGATAGACATTGGTGGACCAGTGATAAACCAGTGAGGCTACAGAAGCTGGCAAATACACCAGCCGCAACAAGATGAAGCGACAGTGAAGCATTCCAACATTTCCATTGGCTGTGACGGCTGTCTCTGAACCACATCATAGCTAATTTGCATAATATTCACTGAAGTCCAACGACAAACTTTCGCTCAAGTCGCGTGAATCGCCTCTAGTCGCCCGAATCGCCTTTGTCTCTTCTGTCTCCCGCGACTCAATACAAAGTCAATTATTTCCGTCGCTGGAATTGTTCATGTCGTGCTTGGTCTATTCGTGCCTGAAGGCCACGCCTGACAGGCTACTAAAGGTTCACGGCCGGGCCCTCCTGATTGGTGAACACACACTTATAGGGCTACAGTACATTAGGGCCGCACGTGATTGGCCAGTCAAGGTTAAAAGGCCCTGCTGATTGGTGTACCTATGGTGCCACAGAAGTCAATAAGGCCACACAAGACTGGCCCAAACCTTTCCTGCTGCGACCCCCATTTGTGTCCAAAAGTATTTTCAGGATCCCCCTCCTTCCATATTCTAAACGTCAAACCTTGTGTTGTGTTGCTTAACCCTGTGAAACCTGAACCATGAAAGCAATGAGAGAAAATTCTAATTTTTTGGAATTTGCTTCAATATTGGTCCCTTATAAGAAATGTAAAAAAAAAATTCAAAATTTTGTTAAAGTCGCTGAGATATTTAATGCATCATATATGATGCATCAGGCTTTTAATGAATGAAAATTCCAATTTCATGACCATTGAAAAATGACTTTTAATGCATTTACAACTTTTTTTTAATTTAAAAAAGTTGTCAGAAAATTTAATTTGAGGATTATCTTTAAATATTTAGTGAGATCCTGCCATTTTTTAAAGCCTATCCTTGTTTTAGCAGGACCATATTTTACATTTCCCACAGCCTGGTTGGGTAATTTTTTAAAATCTATGTAAAAACATAGCTGATC
Organism: Engraulis encrasicolus; assembly: GCF_034702125.1. Classification (NCBI taxonomy): domain Eukaryota; kingdom Metazoa; phylum Chordata; class Actinopteri; order Clupeiformes; family Engraulidae; genus Engraulis; species Engraulis encrasicolus. Next base: position 44,385,314 of record NC_085857.1, on the reverse strand, counting down.
GAATGCTCAACAACCTATTTATGAGTGTAATATAGATCATTATTCATTTTTGATGTGTAATTTGAATATATGGGTCCATTACTATACAAATTGGACCATTTCTCCATTCACTTCAATGCATTTTTTACGAGATCATAATTTCAACATTTTGCATTGCATTTTCAAAATTGCAAGTAAAACCTGTTTCTTAAGGCAATATCTTTGTCTTGAAGTAAAACAACTTGTGTGTTTTGTTAAACGATCGTCGTGGTATGCTTTGTAAGTTTCCCTATGGAGCAAATGCATTGATGGCTGACTTCCTGCCACCGCCGGATGGTGCTTATATGTCTCATCAGTTTTAGCACGATCTCTCTGCAACACGGTGTAAAAATATAAACTCTTCCTTGCTTAATTGCACAAAGCAAGTGTTCAAATTAAAGGATGTA
>NC_085857.1:44374889-44379889 GCF_034702125.1 Engraulis encrasicolus | reverse complement strand
CAGGTTGGTGGGAGGAGTAATTAACCAGTGCTCTCCCCATCCTCCCTACATGACTGAGAGTACCCTGAGCATGGTACCGTTCCGCCACACTGCCCCCATGCACGGGGAGAGGCATAAAATGCAATTTCGTTTTGTGCAATGAACACTTGTGTGCTGTGTCACAATGACAATGGGAGTTGGAGTTTCCCAGGTGTGCTTTCATTTTCATTCATAAAAAGTAATTACCATAGTATCCCATGGGAACATCATAATGGTCTTATCAATGAAAGAGTCATAGAAAGAGGGAATTGAAAAACCAAGAACGCAATTCAGCAACTCATTGTTCTCATTGTTCTCACGCGACGTGGGTGTTTTGATGTTCTACGGTCCTGGAACCATAACCAACACCTTCAAATAATGGAAACTGAAATACCTAAATGAAAATACCTCTTCCCTTTTTTTGGTCGCTGTTCTCGGTGATGTCATGAAAAAATCTGTCACAAGTTACAGCGGTAACACTACGTACAAGCGCCATAGCGGGTGGAAATAGGAGTGACCAAAAGCACTCCTATTATTATTCTAGTTATTTTTTTACTTTTATCCGTTTTCCTTTGGTTTCACTTTTGGTTTTGCCTTTGTGTACCATGTCATTACTTAAAGACAACATCACATTCAAGGGTCAAAGAAAGTCAAAACTGAAAATAACACAGCAATGGAGTACATTGTTCTCTTTTTTGGTCTATTCACCCAGTTCTCTTTTTTGGTTTTCTGGGTGATGCCACCCAATGCCATCTTGTCCTCTGAGATGAGCTATTACACTGAAGTGGAAAAACCCAAGTCCTCAAAGTAAAAACCCTTTGCTCCTGCCAATTCAATCAACCAGCGGATACTAATTAGACCATCCCTTAAGCCAGGTTGATGAGCAAACATGAAATGGGAGCACACAGGCATAAGAAAGACATAAGGACATGTATATGTCCCCGGTTCTCTGAAGGAATGGAGAGAGTGAGAGTGTCCTCTCCTATGGGAGTCACATCCTTGGTAGTACAATCACAAACACATTTACCCTCCCTGTCGAAGGCAAAAAGGCTGGCATGAAAGAAAACCTGAAGCAGGACTTTTACTCGGACAGTCCAGTTTTTCCACCTCTGGTTATAGGCTATATAAATGGTAAATGGTAAATGGTAAATGAACTGCATTTATATAGCGCCTTTCTACTCCTTTGAGCAGTCAAAGCGCTTTATGCCTCACACATTCACCCAGTCACACTTACATTCACACACCAGTGGCAGTGGCTGCCACGCATACCACTCTGCCACCAGGAGCAACTTGGGGTTAAGTACTGTATCTTGCTCAAGGACACTTCAATGGGGTCAGGCAGAGCAGGGCTCGACCCTGCAACCTTTGGGTTGCCGAACAGCTCCTCTACCACCTGAAGCATCGCCAACATCATATAAACCATATATACCATAACACCATAAATAATTCCAAGAGTCACAGCGATAGAGTGGGAAGGCGGGTGTGCTGTGGTCGTGTGGGCTAAGGCGCTGTACCATTACATCACATTTAGCTGACACTTTTTTTATTCAAAGCAACTTACACTTATTTACAGGGTATTGGTTACAGTCCCTGGAGCAGTGTGGAGTTAGGTGCCTAGGGCACCTCAGCCATGGAGTTTGGTGGGGAGTGGTAAGGTTGAGGTTTGAACCTGCAATCCTGTGATCTAAAGCCCATCTCCTTAACCACTAGGCCATGGCTGCCCATATCTATATCCAGGGACCAGGGTTTGTATCTGACCCGAGTTCAAATCCAGATGCTTCCAAATCTTCCTCTCCTCATGCACTTCCCTTGATGCAATCGCTGTCCTGTTTGATTGAAAGGCCACTCCAAAACATTGTTACAGCTCAAGTTCCATTGTGTTGATCTGTCCATCTGTATATCAGTGGGAAACCGGTTTGCTGTTGGATTGCTTGACTGCGACATAGTATTTTCTTCTCTTTTTTTTGGTTTTTGGGGTGATGCCATCGCACCCTCTGCATTACAGACAGCGCCACCACAGGGAAGAAAGAGGAGCTGACACTTCTGGAGAATCTGGAGTGACAGTCTCAGCTCACAATGTGTGAATGTGTATGGGCTTTAGTGTGTCGGCGGCATGTAATGTATCTTGTGTGTGCATGTGTGTGTGTGTGTGTGTGTGTGTGTGTGTGTGTGTGTGTGTGTGTGTGTGTGTGTATGAGAGAGAGAGAGAGAGAGGAGAGAGAGAAGAGAGAGAGAGAGAGAGAGAGAGAGAGAGAGAGAGAGAGAGAGAGAGAGAGAGAGAGAGAGAGAGAGAGAGAGAGAGAGAGAGAGAACTTTGACACAGACCCTAATGATGTAGGCTGAGCTTGATCTTCTTCGAATGGATTGGCATCAACAAAGTAGTAATTATTTAATAAGTAACCTAATAGCGTAGTAATGTTGTAGTAAACTGTAGTGAAGATTTTTCAGCAAACAATGACCCATCACCCATCACACAAGTGGAATGCTTCTGAGACATACTAAGAACAAAGAGGCCACAATTCTCATACCGAACAGCTGGCCTATTAATACCTAGGAGGAACCATTACATTACATTACATATAGCTGACACTTTTATCCAGCGACTAACAGTTATTTACAGGGCATTTATAACAGTCCATACAGCAATGTGGGACTGGCTGCCTTGCTCAGGGGCACCTCAGCTATGGAGGAAGGTGTAGGGAGAGGTAACATTGGGGCAGCCGTGGCCCAGTGGTGAGAGAGTTGGTCTTTCAATCTAGGGGACTGCAACCAATACCATGACAAATAATAACTGTCAGTCGCTCTGAATAAATGAAAGTGTCAACTAAGTGCGATGTAATGTAATGTAAAAGGTAGGATTCGAACCTACAACCATCTGCTCTAAATACTAGAGTAATAAGAGGTGTTTATACATTATAACCAATTTCCATTCCCACAGGTACAGGTAAGGAAAGGGACAAGCAAGTCGTGAGGGGGAAAATCATGTAACATTGCGTAACATTACAAGCTGAAGGCAAACAAGCCCTGTCCATGACTCTGTACATCTATCAGGGCAATTTAGTGCAAACCATAATAAACATCATTTATGGCTCTCGTTTTAGTGCAGAGCAACGTCCGGTCTGACTGACAGAAAATGTGATTCTTTTCAGACCACTACTACTGCTTGTTCACCGCAGGCCATGTGTTAGTCAAGGTGAGTTAGCAGGGAGAGATTACTGAACAGACCTACTGGGCTAAGGCCCAGGGGCCCAGGAGTAGTTTCTGTTATGTGGCCCCTGGTTTCTGTTATGTGGCCCCTGAGCCGAATCCTCTGTTTCCATTCACATATTGCCTTAAAATCACATTTTTCACAACTTTATTACTTTTTTTCTCAGGGGACAACCCCTAACCCCTAAATCTATTTTTTGAATAGACATATTTTTGTGGGCTTTATGCCTTTATCATGACAGGAAAGTTGAATATGCAATCGGACATGCAATCTGCACTCGCACACGGGTCCCAATTAAGGCTGTGCAATATATCGTATTAATATGGTGATATCAAACTATATCAAATTTCATAATATTGATTTGAAACAAGAAATTTGTCATTTGTCTATACTGCCAAAAGGTAGGTTACCCTAAGTGCAATGCATCCTCCTCCACGTGAGCCATTGCGAGCACAAAGCAGACTTGCTACCCAACATAATACCACTGTGTGCTATCGATGTCCCTCCACTCTAACTACTGAAGGGAGGGAAGAATGTTGTTGCTTAGCACAATTCATTTGTCTTTAAAAGAAATATCGTCTAAAAATATTGTGATTTATCAATATTGACTGAAGTGATCGTGATTATTGATTTTTCTTATAATCGAGCAGCCCTAGTCCTAATGAGCAAACGAGTCCATTTATGGACGGGTGCTTTAGTGCGCAGCGCCACAACACCCCTAAACAGTGACACGGTGATAGACGAAATTCTAGTGAAGCGATCTCTCTCTCTCTCTCTCTCTCTCTCTCTCTCTCTCTCTCTCTCTCTCTCTCTCTCTCTCTCTCTCTCTCTCTCTCTCTCTCTCTCTCTCTCTCTCTCGAACACACACACACACACACACACACACGCTTCCTTTATTGGCCTCTTGGGTATTTTATCATCACCATCCAAATGCATTGTCTTTTCCAAGTACATAACAAAGTGCCACACACACACACACACACACACACACACACACAGACACACAGACACACACACACACACACACACACACACACACACACACACACACACACACACACACACACACACACATACAAAAACAAAAACATAAATGTAGACACCCTTGTGCTCGTAATAACAGATTCCAGTGTTACAGTTCTCCGGGGTATTTCACCATCGCTGTAGTAATGCATTCCTGTACGCTACATAGAACAGCGCTTCACCATGTGCATGCAAACACACACACACACACACACACACACACACACACACACACACACACACACACACACACACACACACACACACACACACACACACACACACACACCTCAACAGAATTGTTCTCTCTCTCTCTCTCTCTCTCTCTCTCTCTCTCTCTCTCTCTCTCTCTCTCTCTCTCTCTCTCTCTCTCTCTCTCTCTCTCTCTCTCTCTCTCTCTCTGTCTCTCTATCTCTCTCTCTCTCTCTCACACGCACAAACACACACTCACACTCAGATAGGAAAACTTGTTAGCCAGTTAGCAACTTCGGTGGTTGCCAATGAGAAATTGCATTGCAAACAACAAAGTAGCTAATGTAGTTAGCAACCATGGTTTTGTGAAATGCACCCCTACAACAGAACAGTCACTGACGGTTACAAAACCCATCATCTGCAGTTACACCAGCTCTTACTTAACTATTAGAACTCCAGCATCAGCTGTTAAAATATTAATTACGGTACTTTACTGTGTAACTGACTGACTTATTACGGTACAGTGTAACCGACTGGGTAACACTTTAGAATAACGTCC
>NC_085857.1:44329889-44364889 GCF_034702125.1 Engraulis encrasicolus | reverse complement strand
TATAGACTACTCCACTGGACTTACCGCAAGACCTACCACAAGGCTAACCTAACCTGATACTGAGCCAGATTCTTGCAATAGACCTACTTGCCTGATTTTTTCCATTGGCCAAAAACCTGATTGGACAAAAGGAGAAACAAAAACGTAACAAGATGGAGTTTTGAAGAAAATACACGTAGTCTGTCATACCAGGTTAAGGAATAACTTCTTTCTGACCCACCACAATGAACATCATTCAAATCCAGGTCACAGTACAATGCGTTGTAACTACCGGTAAGTAAATAATCCTATTATAGTTTTTTTTTGCCTCGTAATGCCTTACATTACTGTGTTACAGCAAAAAGTAGGCTACTGCATTAATTACTTTTGTAATGCATTACTCCCAACACTGGTGGTGAAAGGGGATGAACTGTTGAAATTCAAAATGCACGTCTTATTTTATTCACCACATCGCTACCATTTGGTCATGACATGACATTGAAAAAAATGATTGCATAGTGGGAGGAGTGAATTCCATTAAAATTTGAAATGCACCCTCCTCAGTTCGCCAAGCAACGAGACGACCAAAATCCTCCACAACATCTGTCCCAGCTGTTAAATCATCTATCACCAACACCATGTCGACACCCCGTGCATTTCAACGTTTTTATAGCGCACTACCTCAGCATTTCCGATAATGTAGTTCCTGTTACCCCGCAAACACAACAGTGCATTCCAATTGGCTGCGGCGGCTGTTGCCGAACCGCATCATAGCTAATTAGCACAATATTAGCTGAAGTCCAACTACAAACTGACGCTCAAGTTGCTCGTATCGCCTCTTGTTGCCCAAATTGCTTTAGTCTCTTCAGTCGGCAGCAACTCCATAGTCAATTAGACGGTGTTGCTCAGGTCACTTCTGGTCTATTTGCGCAATTAGGCTGCCCATAGGCATGCTGAATAATTTAGCACTAGCAACTGTTACCCAGATAGTAATGGCGCCAGCCTTGCAAAAATGGATAATAAGGTGGATCGCCTGGCGATAGCTGCCTAAAGGCGGGCATACACTGTGTGATGTTTTCAGTCGCCGGTATCAAGCTCCTGCTCTCACTACACGAGGGAATTTCACAATTTAAAAGTTCACATCGCACTACTTAAGTCCTCACACTATACGACTTAATGGTTGGATGCGAGCAGAATGCTCACTGTGTGTCATGACAGGCTTGTTTAGGGACTGCAGATGACAAAAACAAGGAGGGAACATGCGCACCCGAGGTGGAGATGAGATGAGCGAGTCGCGCTGCCCAGTCAATTTGTGCACGTGTCGTGTCAAATCGGGCCGTAGCACTGCTTTAACTGTGCGATTTACTCAAGAGTCACGACCAGGATTTCAAACAGTTTTGATTTTCTTGCGACCCTACAATTGCATAATCATGCTGTGAAATTGCTTTTCGTCACCCCACGCAGTGTTGCCAGATTGGGGATGAGCGTCGGCAGGCAAAAATGGGAAAAATTGGCCGTTTGGCGTTTTTTTAAGCCGTTTTGGGCCCATAGAGGTCAATGTAATTTGTTGAATTTGGGCGGAATTTAGCGCATTTTGGCGGTTTTTGAGAACCTTTTGGGCGGGATTTGGTCAGACACATCTGGCAACACTGACCCCACGTACACCACACGATGTGAGACTCACGATTGACCTGCGATTCAGAAAAAAACTGGCCCGACTCCCAAAAAGTCGTGCGAGTGACAAATCGTGGCAAAATCGGGCAAAAAATTGTACAGTGTAAGCCGGCTTAAGGCATTAGGGAAGATGGGAGACAGAACTGGTCCTCTACTGCCCGAAGTTGAGTGTGAAGACTGTGCACATCCCAGGAAAAGGTGCAGGACAAAGGCTGACTGTAAGTTTCGAGTGAGTCTACACAAAATCTTAGATTTTTTTTTTTTATTCCATGGCAGGATAATCTGATGAAGACAATCGTTGAAACGTAATCCTGCCATGGAATAAAAAATCAAAGAAAAAAGGATTTTAATGAACTGACTGCTCTACAGCCCAAAACCTCTACTGTGTGCGTGCGTGTATGCGTGTCTGTTAATGTGACCTACAGGCCTGGACAGCATTGCACTGTTGACCATGAGGAAGAAGAATGAGCTGAGGGTGGACATGGAGGACTGGGATGATAACGAGGCGTACGCCCAATACTCCTCCTTCTCTGTGGACCCCGAGATGTTAGACTACACATTACACCTGGGCCCATACCTGAGGGGCAACGCAGGTAACTGAAACCATGCTGTTTACATGTACTATACTGCACTATGCATATCAGACCATTGTTAAAAGTAGATGTTTTGTTTCTGTTTAAAATCCTCACACCTACAACTTACCCTACACCACAAACATTTTCTGAAAGGAACATTTTTAGTTTTTTACTTAGTCAAGTTTAATACTTTTTAGGAAACAAGTTAGCATGACTTAAATTGGATGACTGTAGCTCAACCTTGTAATTTCATTGTGAAATTTGCCTTCAAGGGGGGCTCACAGCAATCCGTAGGCCAGGGGCCCCAGGCCATCTTAATCCGGCCCTGTTGATCAGTGCCAATCCTAGTCAATCTGCTTCCCTAGGCCAAGGGTTCCTAAACTTAACCACAATGGTGGGGAACCTATGTCTCGAGGGACGTTTACGGCCCTTGAGACCGTTTTATCCGGCCCCTGATGTAATTTTAATGCAATGCAGCTTCACATGAAATATGATATATTTCATAATGGAATCTTACAAAATACATTTGCACTACAATTCAGTTATATTCGGGGTACCTAGACAAGGTGAGGTCTGTTTTAAAGATGGCTGCCTTCAATATAGGCCTAAAGTGCAGACGTCAATCCTGGTTTGTGTTCATAGTACGGCCCTCGGATGAATTTGAAGTGGCCCCTTGAATGAAAAAGGTTCCCCACCCCTGCTTTACCGTGACAATGCTCCCCCCATATACCAGTAGATTCCAGCCAAGACCCCCTTACATAAGTTGTGCCACAGTATTTTTTTCACATACTTTTCCCCATTTGGAAAACCACTGGTCCTCTTTCGTGTTAGCGCAATTAGGAGTTGTGGTCTTTAAGCATGGTGTTGTACTGTACATCTGATGGAGCACAGGTGATGTAATTCCTACCTGCCATACCGTATGTTGAGTGCTAATGAAACATCATGGTCAATGCAAAGTTGAATGGTATATTCCACTTGATGTTTCACTTCGGCGGCCCTTGGCACCCCCAAGACATTTGCCACCCTTGGACGATTGCCTTGTCTGCCTATTAATAGCGCCATCTGGCTTCACCTCGATTCGCTGATTTATTGTTGGCCTCTGAACCCTGTTTCTCGAAAGCTGTGAACCTGACAACAGTGATTCTCAACTCGGGGCCTGTGCTCACTGGTGGGCCTTGAAATCATTTTCTAAGAAAAAAAATCTAAATAAAGTGGTCTGTGTTGTTGTTGACTATCTATTTCAGTTGTACTTTATTTGGTCAGAGGTGAGCCCTGAATAGTTGTGGATTTTCACACGTTTGCAGTATTCCAAAGGCTTAAACATGAATATGCATAATTTGATTTCCAAAGTTTTCAGTAATTATATCCCCGAAACGCGGAGCGTCTGGGATGTAATGGTTTTGAGTGCGCCGCCGCCGCGTCCGCGTCCGCGTCCGCCACCGCGTAAGGTCTTTCGTGTTAACGCGATAACTTTTGAACACTTTCAAGATGGCTGAATTCAAGATGGCCGAATTTTTGTTTGGTCCATAACTTCTGACCGGGTGGATGGATTTGTCCCAGATTTGGTGTGTGAATGCTCTAGGGTAGGTTCATGAACTGATTCGAGTTTGGAGGTCAACACTTTCAAGATGGCTGAATTCAAGATGGCCGAATTATTGTTTGGCCCATAACTACTGACCGGGTGGATGGATTTGTCCCAGATTTTGTGTGTGAATGCTCTAGGGTAGGTTCATGAACTGATTCGAGTATGGAAGACAACACTTTCAAAATGGCGGAATTTTCATTTGGCCCATAACTTCTGACTGGGTAGATTGATTTAAGGTAACACCTTATTTTAATGGTTCACCATTTCAGTGAATCTACCATATTAGGTACAGTGTAATAACCAATGTAACAATATTTAATACCATGTAATACTAGTGTAATACCAGTGTAACAATATGCAATATCAGGTACAGTGTAATAACGAGTGTAACAGTATGCAATACCATGTAATATAGTGTAATACCAGTGTAACAATATGCAATACCATGTAATACCACTTACGCACAAACACATGATGTAAGTAAAAAAAATTACATTGTATTAAATATTGTTACACTGGTTATTACACTTTACCTGATGTGGTATATCCACTGAACCATTAAAACAGTATTACCATTTGCCCCATTTTTTGCTTCATTTTCACAATAGTCGTTTGGTTTTAAGCCTATGCACGTCATGTCACGTCTGTATGTATCATATACATTCACCAAATGGTGGACGGGAGTGGTAGGAATGATGGGGGACTGGAAGCGTCGCGTTTTGGGGATATACCTTAAGCAGTCGAAGGCGACTGCACAGGCAGTCTAGTTATTATAGAGGTTTTTAAGTGAATTTGGTGGTGTTTTGTTTGGTCCCATAGACTTCCATGCCTATACGTACTGATAAATTAGGCAATGTCAAGAAATAGAGTAAATAATCATTGTATTCTCATATTTTATCAGGGCTTATACTAGATAATGAGAAATGTCCTAAGAATTTTGTTCTGCGTTTGGTTCTAATCACATATTGCATACAACCGTGACGTGTCCTCCTCAGGTGATGCTTTGAAGAAGCACAACGGCATGAAGTTCTCCACCTACGACAAAGACCAGGACACTCATGATGAGAATAACTGTGCCAGTCACCACATGGGCGGTTTCTGGTACGCAAACTGCAATGATGCTAACCCTAACGGCCTGTACATACCTGACTCAGCCTCTCCACACAACAACGTCTATGTCAGCTGGAACTCTTGGAAAGGACCCACCTACTCTCTGAAGACTATAACCATGAAGATGAGGGCGCTGTCCAAGTGTCCCAGTTAGATGTTGTTTATGTCTGTGAAGTTGTTGCCTGATGTGTAAACTCCAATGGTGTGTTCCAATACTCGTACTGTCCGCCCTTTCCGCATTGTGTTTGGGTACGCAGGGTGTTCCATTTCTAATCGCGACGGTAAAGTGTACTGTTAATTACCCGGATAACGCCCCCAAAACGGCCATTTTTTGAAGTGTGGAGTTCCTGTACACTTTTCGCACTCAACGGCCGCCATGTTTGTTACGTAGTTGAGTGTCTGTCAAACGGCTGAATCTCTGTGATAACAGCATAGTTTTGATTCCAAAGACAATCGCCATGTGTATTACAGGCAGGGGTAACTTTAAAAAGTGTCAGCATAACGAACACTGCCTTCCGTGTTGAATTGCATATTGGCGGTTGGTAAACTCGGATGACACGCGACCAACCGTCATTTCCGTTAAGTGTATCAGACAGAACGGGAATTGGAATGTACTCGCCTCGTGAATCGCGGAGGGTGGAAAGGGTACTTCACTGCACTCAAATAAGGTACACAGTACAGAGGGCGAATAATGGAACACACCACAAGTGTTGGGTATTTACGTATTCACACTTTCATGAATGTAACATACAAGACTATAACCATGAAGTTGAGGGCGCTGTACAAGTGTCCCAAATAGATTGTTTGTTTGTTTATTTGTTAGATGTTGCAGTTAGAGGTGTTAAGTGTCAGGTATTTTCCTATTCACACTTTTATAAATGTTCCATTTAATACTTACACTTACTCTATGAAGACCATTTGCTTGAAGATGAGGGCGCTGTCCAAAACCCTATTCCGAAAGGACTAGTTTTATGTATGGACATGGGGAAATGTGACTTTAATCTCAGGACGTCGGTAAAAGAAATGGCCAATTCGGACTGGATTGTAATATCTCAGTAAACTAACAGAAAGTAGGAGGGGTTACTGATCACGCACCGTTGTGACTGCACTTGACGTTACATGCCTGTTGGTTTACTAACTCATCAAAAACCATTCTAATGCGTCTACATGCGGAGCCCATTCTCGTGAAAATCAACTACAAGCTTCGCGGTGCCGCTACGATATAGCCTCATTTTACGTAGTTGGGCAACGCGCTGTCGTCGAGAAAGGGTGAGAGAGAGCGAGTGAGAGAGAGAGACCACCCGAGCAGCGTGCATGCATTCCGGTAGGGGAGCGCTGCCGTTGTGTCAGCTTCATGCCATGTCTCCCTTCCTCCAACATTATCCCTAACCTTAACCCTAACCCTAACCTTAACCCTAAACTTAACCGTAAATCACTTGTTTGAAATGTTTGATTACCGTCGTTTCCAGTTAGCCTTCAGTCGTGCTTGATTGTTGACGTCCGTCCGCATTATTCTTCCCCCCAGAACCAAACTACCCCAATTGTCAGTTCCCCCTTCCGTCGCCCAACCACAAGAAACGAGGCCATACGTAAAGGCTTAAAGTTGATTTGGTCTGTTTTTCTCATAAAGACTTCACGTATGACGCGAGTTACTGTTGACATGCGTGTCCTTTCATTTGGACAGTGCGTTTGACCATGCTGTGCGTTTGACCATGCTTTTGACAGCGAACACAGCTTGGAAAAACTCCCTAAAACAAAACTAACTGTTTACTGCAAGTCAGTAGGCCTAATGTTTGTGCGTTTCCTGCGCTTAACCATACATCTTTACATAGGGTCACATTCGGACAGGATTAGTAGTAACAAGGGTAATTTTCCTCTACCGTTTTACAAGAGGTAAAACTTGCGGTGAAGTTTACCCGACATACTTCGCTATCTTTACCAGACTGGCCCGTTCGGACAGGATTACATTTCCCGGTTATTATTACTTTACCCCAGGTCCTCCCATTAAACTAGTCCCTTCGGAATAGGGCTCAAGTCTCCCAGTTAGATGTTGTTTATCTTCACAACGAAATTATCTTTTCTGATTGGCTGATGGGTTGATCATTTGTTATGTCGAACCGGTCAAGCGTCTTGAACCCGTGTAAGTTGTTATCATGGAATGTTTATTTGGAATGCCGACAGTAAGGAATAACACTATAGGAATCATACACATGATCTATGGAAACACAAATAATAACACCTTCCACATTCCAAAAGAAGATTCTGGGCACATCTAACTTAGTAAATGCTTAAACGCATCTGATGGTGTCTATCTTGCTCACTAGATTCTGGTGCAGTTAGCATGGTTGATACAACTTTACAGACAGTGATAGAGTTTGCATGTCACCGAGCAGCATAGTTTTTCTTGTTAGCATTTAACGGATAGTTCACAAGGACCGACTCTCTATGGCAGAATAAATGGTGTCTCGTGGACCAATCTCAAATAAGGTGTGAGTGAAAACACGCTATTAGTGAACCCCCACATTCTATGGAGAATAATAGATGGGAGGGACGACAGGTTTGATCATTTGATGTCAAACGGCAACGTAAATACGATGTTGCTGTCAACATGCTAAAACAACAACAACAACATCAAACAATGCTGGATCGCTAGGTTGGCTATTGGCAAGTCAAGAGAGGCGTGAGAAATACAATTGAGAGGGAAAGTGGAAAACAGCGATCCTAGCGGTTACGTTCCAAACACCAGTGCTATCCTATTGAAACTCCCATAGACAAGTTTTTTAAAAAATCCCACAAAGATATGACTAGGAACTAAAACACCATTTTTCAGCGTACACAATAGGATGAACTACTACCTGTGAAAATCCTAAGTCATTTTTGCCCTTTTAAGAAAAATAGAAATTGTGCCAATTTGGTCGGAAACGGACTACAGCTCCCAGCATGCTGTGCTTCGCGCCTCGTTGACAACACAGAGAAACAAATGGACGCAAATGAATGCAAGTTCTTCGCATATCTTCACATTCTTGTAATCCTGTGAGTTCCATATTGTCTTCTTATTACACATATATACACACGATTATTTTGGTTTGGTTTTAACTTCTCTAGTAGATATGATGGCTTCTGTGGTGATGAGTAACCACCTCTCTGGCTCATGTTTGGCTATGCTAATTTGGCTATGCTAATTACATGGAGTAAACACGTCACACATGCCAGTCAGTGTAGTTCTGTATTAGCTTTTTAAAGAATATTAAAATCAGTTCAGATCAGTGAAAAAACGAACATTTTACCACCTGATTCGATAAAACGGGCCAACATGCATATTATATGACTGCCACTACTTCTACTTCGTCGTCAGGGCCGAGATGTAATTTTTCAAAGAAAAATATTCATTTGTTGCAGGGGCTTGGAACGTTGCCAGCAGGGGGCGATGAGATTACTTTCCCTCCCAATTACATGTTGAAATTGGCAGGAATTTTCATTTAAACAGTTCCATGTACAACAAAACTAATACATTTATGATAACTTTTCTTGTATTAATACTCTCAATAAAAATATCTGGGTACAATATTTGTGTATGTGTGTTGGGCACAGAAAAGGAATTAGGTTCTTAAGGAACACGAGAGAAGAGAAAAAAGGAGGAGGAAGACATTGCAGCCTATACTGTGAAGTGACTTGAGACACAGGTAAGAGAAATATGATGCTTAAAGGTTTTTTATTACATTTTTTTCTCAGTCACATCAGTACAGTTGTTGAGCAAAACAAAACACATAGTTGTGGTGAACTTGGAATAACTGACATCAACCATAACAAAGTATAACACCCTGTGTACGAACATCAGAGAAATATCCACAGATCAAGTTCACGAAGGTGGACAAAATTCTGGCCATGAGATCGTTATGACAGACATTTCCCCGTTCTTGGGCTTTCTATGTCAGATCAATGTTAAACTTCTGCCTATAGTCCTTAGTCGTATAGTCTTGTTTTTACACGTGTGCACTAATGACATGTTTAATCTGGAATTTTTGACCCACTGAACAATTTAAAAAAAGAATTCTTACAATATGGTGAGTAGTTTGACACTTGTCACTCATTCCATCTTATTTGATGATACCATGCAAATTTGGAGGTTTTTCATTCTGCCTTTTGGTGCCTCTGCTTGTTTGATAAAACCATGTCCGGGGTTGGAGAAGGCTAGGGATGGAATGACTGATCAAAAAAGTGACTAGGGAAAAAATGCAAGCTTGAACACCCAGACAAATAACCCCCATCGAAAAACCACAGGAAAGTACACCCACACCACCAGAGAATATATACTGTAGTGTAAAAGAAATGACAGTTCCAGAAGTTCCAGATGCAAGTTTTACTATGTTTTCAAATGACGTTACTACAACATATTTTTAGCTGAATTACGTAACATACGCCCAGGAAATTTGAAATAGCTCATGTTGCTAAAGGGGTATGCCACTATTTTGGGGCTTTTAAAATCATTGGCCGGGGTTTATAAAGGTGATAAAGTGTCGCTAAGCTAGTGAAAGTCAATGGATCTGTGTAGCATGTCCCTCTTTTAACTTGTCTTAAAGCAAGACAACGGCTTACATAAAAAAGACACTTTACCACCTTTACAAACTCTGGCCAACGATTTTAACTGTATTAAGCCCCAAAATAGTGGCTTACCCCTTTAAGGGCTTCCGCACATTGGCTCCGACAAAGTGCTGAGCACTGCTAAGCAAAAGTTCGATTCCTTTGTTTTCAATAGAACCCCGCACACCGGCGCCGATGTCCGTCGACATTCGCCGATGTCGGATAGCAATTAGAGACGATTTGTATTTTGTCGGCGCCGCCCATTGACTATCAATGCTACTTTCGTGTGAAATTGGGTTTGGAGGTCCACATTTTGTCGGAAGCGAAAGTGCGCCGCAGTGCTCTTGGAGCCAATGTGCGGCCGGCCTAACTCTTTGCAGGTGTACGATCTCACATGTGATTAAATGGTAGCAACATTTTGGATCTTCACTATGATGTCACAAATAATCAGCTTTCTTTGGGAGCTGTAAAATGTTTATGTAAAATTCTAGAGGGACTGATGGGAAAGAAAAACAATTCTCCTCAAAATTTGCCAGATGCAAATGTTCAGTGACCGATATTGGCCATTCATATTTCATCTTTTCTGCTTTTACATGATGTCTGTTGCTTTTAGTTCTCTTAATCATGTTGAACTGCCTCAGAAATGTGTCATTCAAAGTAGCTTGGCATTGTTGTGATTCATGACCAATTATTCACCTAATTCCCATTTTATTATTAACCAGACACCAGGAAAAAAAAGAAAACCTACAAGATAGAGAACATAAGAGTTGGAATTAGACTTTATATTAACGTTTCTGTCTCATGGGATCTTCAACCGTTATCTGTAAGACTTTAAGAATGAGGCAATATCAAAGTTTCAGTGTGTAAATGTAGTAATTTATTTCTAGCCTACCAATAAAATATGCCACACTTTCACAGACTTAGTCTATTTTATGAATATTTACTAAATAAATAAACTCATATTTGTTGGTCTAACAACCAATGTTTTTGGTGCCAAGGATGTCTATAATTGAAAATTGTGGACATCCACTTATTTATGCATGATAAGTGTACATTTCCAACTCCTAATGAATACTTAGAAATTGATAGTGGTAGTAAATATTAATGACATATATCACAATTTAGAATAGTCATCTGCAGAGGTGTATAAAGTAAAAGTAGTCTTGCAATGTACTATCTTACCTCATGTACAGTGGAATACAATACTATTCATCTTACCTAATTAAAGTGTATTCCCCTGTACATGTTGTAATTACATTAGTAAGAGTAGCCTACTTTTACGTCTACTCCATTCACCTCTGGTCATAAATTCTGGAACTAAACTACTAAAAAATGACACACTGGGCCTTTAAGCATGAACAAACCATTGACTGGAACTTACTTGATCGTTATGTTCCAGTGCTCTTAATTCACACGTTTTAGCTAATAATTTTACAAGGCGCAATTTTTTTTATGATAGTTTAAAATCACGGTGTAATTTCGCTTTCAAAACGACAAATGTTCTTACGCCTGATCAATATAATTCAATCTAGTGTTCATATCATTTACTTCTGCTTATGAGTACAATACGCAGTGTGAATACACAGTGGCGAGGCAATGTCCCCTAGTGAGTGAGTGTGGGTAAATGATTATAGTAAACAAAGCTGTGATTGTGTCGCCTCATTCTAAAAGTCTTATTTGGTTATGCAGTGTTACGTCGAGATGGCCTGCTTCGTCAAGATGTGCTACCAAGAGGCTATTAAAGGTGCATTGTGTAGGAGGGTGGCCAGAAGATCCACCTTTTCATGTATGAAAAGTGCAATTTCCCCAGTCATAATGGATACTTGATGGAGGGAGGGGGGGGGGGGGTATTTGTGCAAAAGGTAACATTTGTGAATGGGCAGCATGAATTCTGGATATACTAAAATATTACACAGTGCACCTTTCTCCAGTGTTACGTTGAGGTGGCCTGCTTCAAGCTGTGCTACCAAGGGGCTGTTAACATGGCATAGCCCAACCTAAAACCAAACCTGCTGTAATGTGTTGTAAAGGGCAGCATGAGTTCTGGATATAAACTGCTAAAAATATTACACAGTGCATCTTAAATGTAACATAGCCGCAACCAAAAACCTAAGCTGCGGTAGGGCATTGTAATGGGCAGCTTGAGTTCAGGATATATATGGCTAAAAATATTACACAATGCACCTTTACCGCTACATTGCCCCAACCTAGCCTGCTGTTGTGCGTTGTAATGGCTTGGTAGCACATATTGGCGGGCAACGTGCTCATCTCACCATGACACCAGTTGCCTAAACCACCGGCCTGATCAGCATGGTCATTGTCTTCTGCGAGTATCCGTTACCTCTAAAGGTGCCCCAGACGACCCCGACAAATGAGTGTGAATTGGCTCCCCACAGATACACGCCATTGGGATTGGCATTCCCACAGTTACGATACCAGAATGCCCCGATGAAACTAGCCGCGCAATTCTTATTATAACCGTACCTATCAACCCACACATCCTGATCCTTGTCAAAGGTGCTGAACTTCATGCCATTAGATTGACTCATGGAGTCGCCTGTAAGACAAAAAAACACAAACGTCAAAAAAATACAAATGTGGCCTGGTTAAGTAGTTGGTACTGGCATTTGAAGGGTTCCGGGTTCATTTCCCAGATTATCCATGGTTGAAGTAGAGACGAATGTTATGTAGTCATTGTCCTGCCTGCTTTAAATGCCTAAAAGCTCCCAAATAAATATCTATAAAATAAAAGCTTACACATTTTTAAAAAGGATTTTCAGTCTTACCAGCGCCTCGGTTTTTGAATCCAGTGACGGACAGCTTGTACCCCTCGTCCTCTCCACCCACAGTGAAGGTGGAGTAGAGCGCGTACACAGTGCTGCCATCAAAGTCCTGGATGTCCACTCTCAGCTGATACCTCTTCCGGCTGGTCAGCTGGTACAGATTCTCTAGTCCTGTGGCGGGACATAACAGTAAACATGTTAACGTAAAGTTTAAATCAGGGATGTCAAACATAGGATCCACGAGCCGCATCCGGCCCGCCAGAGAGTTCAAATCGGCCCGGATGTTTAAATCTATTTATTTTGTTAAATATCTTTTTTTTCCTTTTTCTTTTTCAAAGAAATAGCCAAAATGCGCAATTCCGCCACTGGGAGAAACAAAGGAAAATTGAGACCTGCATGACATTGACCCAAAGATGCAAACCTTCCTTTCTCTCTCTCTGTCTCATATAATTTGTACCATGAGAGGCATTTGATTAAGCTCATATAGAACTACCAAATTTTGATACTTTTTACAAAATTATTTCAGTTGTGCATAGGGTTGCCAACAGTCCCTTGAAATAGGGATTCATCCCGTATTTTTAACATAAGGGTTCGTATTGAGCTGAAACGAGAAACAAAACGTTAAAATGCAGGAAATTACATCCAAGAAATACAACTTTTTCGGGGGAATGGAAGCCTGAGATGGAAGTAAGAGTTGAGCCAATCCCATTGACCTCAGTGTTTCCTTTTTACACAAAGATGACAGCTCATGGAGCCTTTGACACACAGACTTCCAAAATAGTTCCGAAATAGTTCCTGGAAGACAGTGTTGAATGCAGAAAGTGCAGGCAGCAAAGGTACCTGTTATTCATTGTAATTCATTTTTATGTCATCTTTGCTTGTTATGTAGTGGCTCTGTGAAAAGAAAGAAGCTGGCTAGAATTATTTGAATCCACATCATGTAACCAACCGTTTTCTTGTACTCCAGTTGACACAACTCTGACTTCCATGGCTCTGGTGAGCCCCACCAGCCCATTTTGGATGAATGCATCGAAAACGCTGGGTAGTGATGTGGAAGCCACATAATCTTATTTTTCTTACCATGGTCCTATAAGATTAGACAATTTTCCTCTAACTTAACCTGGTTTACTCCTGAACCAGCTTTGTAGTAAACGTAATTAGACCAATAGAAACCAATCGTTGAATACTGTGTCCTCACACAGAGGATCAATTTTAGGTCTTGTAATTTTTGTTGCCCATTTTGTTTCACATTGGGGCAGATTGGTGTGGCCCAGTTTAAGGGCTCATTGTGTTCACCTAAAACTAAAGTTTAAAATAATTAAGTTTGAACTACATAGATATGACCCATTGCACGTTTTTCAAATGGTTTATATTTTGTTCGTTCAAAAGACAATAGTCCAGAAAAGAACATTCAATTGTAGAGCCATCTCGTTTTGGCCATGGTTTTTGAGACTCTATTCTTCTTAAATCTAAATAAGACACAAGAAACATTGTTTCATGGAATGTATTGCACATATTGTATCGCACAAAGGCAGCCGATATACATTACATGCAATGAAGTGAAATTGCCAATAATGTCCAATGCAACATTTTAGTAACATTGATTCATTTTGGATAGCCATCTTGGATTTCCCCCTCAATGTTACCTTAAGAGCTTCAAATTTAGGACATCCCTTCTGAAAGGATGGTTACCCTAGAGATCAGGAAAAAAACAATTCTGTTGCTCATATCTATCACGTAATGATTTGGTCCTTTAATGATGACACATATCTCTACTAGTAGGCTATTGGTGAATAAATGTATATGGTTGAAAGCATTCAGCAAATGGATAGCTATGAATGTTGTATGTTACGCGTCATGAGAATACGTTGCAGTCAGCGCTTACCCAGCCAGTACTCCCCAGACGGATTCCCGAAGCCTTCCTTGTACTGCTCCCAGGGCCTGTAGAAGTTCACTGTACCATCGATTCGCTTCTGAAACACCTACACACACACGCACACACACACACACACAGACACAGACACACACACACACACACACACACACACACACACACACACACACACACACACACACACACACACACACACACACACACACACACACACACACACATGTTCATGTGTGTTGCACACTTTTCTGTCTATGTATGTCATAGCCTCATATTTCAAGCTGGTTCATCATCAATGTCTGACTACCTTTGACCAGATGGCAATTTTTGACTTCAAGGGTATACCTACTACACCACATACTGACTATGTGGCCTACACCTAAACCTTTCCCTAAACCTAACTGTCAGTGAAGTTATGCTGCCACAACATTTTGACTCCAAGGGCATATCTTAGATGTCAAAAATTGCAGTCTGATAAAAAGGTAGTTGGGATGAGACACTGTAGGGTTTGCTAGTGGAACACTATCAGTTGAAAATGACATGACATGGCCATACATATAGTAATTAAAAAAGACATATTCAGTGAAAAGACTTAAGTAGCTTATTGTAATACTACTACTGGTGATGTGCACTCTATTCCTGGCCCTGGCCTTGAAAAAAGTGAAGCTTCCTAAAAGAACCCACAGCTGGTTCGTGGGGGAATCTGAACGTTCCCTGAGGAACTCCAATGATTCCCTGAAGACCCTAAAAGGAGAACTTTAAGGTTCATCAGAGAACCCTTAGCGGTTCTTCCACAGTGGCAAAGGAAGGGTTCCTCAATGAAACTCAGATTGCCATAGCGGAGGCACTTTTGTTGGCTGGCTCTTGCCCGACCTGTAGTACCGCCCAGCTTTGTGAGCTCCACGACTAGATCTGGGAGCATGTAGCTGGAATCCATTTCTCCAGTAAAAAAATAATCAGAGAATTTATTATTTCAGTATCAATGAATTCCTTTAGATATGTTTTCTCTAAATCTCTAAAGCCTCAATATAGTCTATAATATGTCCTGTGACCCCACAATGCGAGCTGCCATTGATATTGAAGCAATAAATGCTCCACTTATTTTTTGAGTTGAGAAATGGAACCCTGCTACATGCTCCCAGACCTCTGTGTTGAACGCCACCAGGGGGCTCCAGAGCCCACACACAGAGGTCTGGTAGGAACCAGGCTAGCACTTTTGGGGTTCTGCCGGGAACCTAGGTTCAACAGAGAACCTTTATGGGTTCCCACACAATGGCAAGAGACTGTTCTTTGAGGAACCCTGCATCTTTTAGTGTCTTTATAGACCATCTATCTATCTATCTATCTATCTATCTATCTATCTATCTATCTATCTATCTATCTATCTATCTATCTATCTATCTATCTGTCTGTCTGTCTGTCTGTCTGTCTGTCTGTCTGTCTGTCTGTCTGTCCGTCTGTCCGTCTGTGCAGTGAAGGAAAAGAAAAGATTAAAAGAACGACTGCAAGTACATGAGAAGGTTAAAACAAGTTGAAGGGTAAAATGGGCTTATTTCCAACATTGGTACAGTATCACTTTAAGGAAAAGAGAAAGAAGAAACAACGAGCAGCAACTCACAGTCCATCCGCCACCTTCCTCTCTATTCTCGCAGCCCTCCATCTCACAGTAGGCTTCCACCGTGGCATTGGTGCCATCTGGATGAATGGCATAGACCTTATATGTATCACACACACACACACACACACACACACACACACACACACACACACACACACACACACACACACACACACACACACAGAGAGAGAGAGAGAGAGAGAGAGAGAGAGAGAGAGAGAGAGAGAGAGAGAGAGAGAGAGAGAGAGAGAGAGAGAGAGAGAGAGAGAGAGAGAGAGCGTTACAATGCAGTGTTGGTGGAATCCGAATGAATGGGATAGATAGTGCACACACACATACACACACTTTCTATGCTCCCAGGGTGCGTTCGAGAGGCCTAGATGGGGAACAGGGGCGTTGAAAAAGACACAGCTGAGAGGGGTTGGGTTGCTCAGTTGCCATTGAGGGGCATTGGACTATTTTATTTTTTAGTAGGCTACTAAGGCACGCTTATGATGAGGGGGATTGGGAGGCTTATGAGGAGGTAAAGGGGGCATTGGGAGGCTTATGATGAGGTCATGGGGGTGTTTGGTGAAGGTGTTGTTAGTTACCCCACTGAGGGTCAAAAAAGGTCTTGGTTACCCTACTGTAGAGGGTTACCGTATGGAAGGTGGTACTACTCACCCCACTGGTCTTGTGGCCATCTGCATAGTAGTCCTTGCAGTCAATGTACTGGGTGATTGGGTTCCCCTGGGCCAGCATGGCCATACCCAGCAGGAGGAGGGGTGCAGCACGCTTTATATAGAGAGAAGAGAGAGGGGGGGGGAGAGAGGTGGTTAGGGAGTGAGCGATAGGGAGAGAGAGAGAGAGAGAGATGGAGTGAGAGGGAAAGGTGGAGTGAGAGGGAGAGAGAAGGAGATAGAGAGAGAGAGAGAGAGAGAGAGAGGGAGAGAGAGAGAGAGAGAGAGAGATGGAGAGAGAGAGTGAGAGAGAGATGGAGTGAGAGGGAAAGGTGGAGTGAGAGGGAGAGAGAGTAGGTAGTGAGAGAGAGAGAGGTGGAAATAAGGAGAGGTGTCAAAAGAGAGAGAGGGGTGGAAGAAAGAGAATGGGGTGCAGAGATAATATTTAACATGATGTGTATATGCAGAAAGTAAAGATTCTGTGAAGATTTTAGCCTAGTTGTCTAGGGCTAGGGGCTAGGTTGTGTTGCAAGTCTAATGTATTGGCTCGGGGTTCTGCAATTTTATCCTAGGACGTCAGTGATAGAAATGGCCGATTGGGACTGGATTAAAATATCTCAGTAAACAAACAGAAAGTGGGAGGGGTAAATCTTCCCACATTTTTATGTCGTTATGTCGTCGTCACATGCGTGCCATCTCCACAATATATTATTGATTTTTGAGCATATACTGTAATTACAAATCCATGGAGGCATTTGGTCCCGTTGAACAATTGTAATAAAATTGCCTGATGTTTAACCCATCAGCATTCATTCTAATGTGTCTGAATGCGTGTCGTATCATCTGAAGACTAAATTTGACCTTCTCGCCTGATTTTGACAGCCTAAAAACAGTTTGGAACTACTACCTCAAACATAATTGAGTGCTTACAACAAGTTTGCAAGCCCGGAGAGATAAGAAAGATATAATGGCCGGTTCATACACTTAATCAGACATCTTTACATAGAGTCGTACTTGCACAAGGTTAGTATTACCTGGGTACTCACCAACTGTCACAGACGTTTACAACATAGGCCTACTTTGCTATCTTTACTGACATGGCGCGTTCGGACGGGACTACATTTCCCAGTTAATATTACTTTACTCCCTCCCCCCATAAAACTAGTCCTGTCAGAATAGGGCTTTTGTCAAAATGATCCATGGTAAATTAACCCAATAGGCTGAAGAGATAAGTCTATCACTGTTGATCTTACCATCATAGTTTGCCAAACTGGTCAACAGGTGTCTGCCAGTCAAATGTGAACCTAGAATAATGAGATAAATATTCATCATCAGACGATTATCATCACACGATACAATACACCATGTAGGCTACTCTACATCAGGGCTTACCGCAGCATATACTGTACTTTTTGGGAAAAAGTGCCCTCAGCCTATAAAATCCTTAATAGCTCAGCCTCCGAAGCACATAAAAACATGCAATAAGTTGCATTTAAAAGCTGGGAGCCTGATCTTGCATGAGTCTAAAAAAATAGAATAATGTAATAAATCCAGTTTCTAAAGCTGCTCCAGTTCAGCATGGAAGGAACAGGTACGATACTGCTGAGCCAAAGGTCTAGGCCGATAGCTCAGGGCTACCCCTTCGTTAGGGAGGTTTACATGTGTTCCACTGCTGAACTCTGATCATTAACATCCGTTACCCTGCCACACATCGCATCGAACTCAATTTGGCTACTCTTTTACACCTATGCTATCTGCAACCCATCACATCAACACCTTAACCCTATCGCGCCGGATGCATCATATATGTCTCATCAAATTCAAAGCCCTCTCCACGCTGACACAAAAAAAAATCGATCTGAAAAACATCCTGCGTGTCATTTCCAAACGTCCTGCAGTACGCAGAAACCGCCACAAGAGAGCAGCGGTCGACAACAAGTTGACCACAGCTCGGCGAAAAACAGGAAAATGGGGTAGAAGCGGTTTCCCTGACCGACGCTGAGATTTCGTCAAATTGCATAAGGTTTGTGTACAAATTTCCGAAATATCACTCTACATCCTTTAATTTGAACACTTGCTTTGTGCAATTAAGCAAGGAAGAGTTTATATTTTTACACCGTGTTGCAGAGAGATCGTGCTAAAACTGATGAGACATATAAGCACCATCCGGCGGTGGCAGGAAGTCAGCCATCAATGCATTTGCTCCATAGGGAAACTTACAAAGCATACCACGACGATCGTTTAACAAAACACACAAGTTGTTTTACTTCTAGACAAAGATATTGCCTTAAGAAACACGTTTTACTTGCAATTTTGAAAATGTAATGCAAAATGTTGAAATTATGATCTCGTAAAAAATGCATTGAAGTGAATGGAGAAATGGTCCAATTGTAGTAATGGACCCATATATTCAAATTACACATCAAAAATGAATAATGATCTATATTACACTCATAAATAGGTTGTTGAGCATTCGATCAGCTATGTTTTTACATAGATTTTAAAAAAATACCTAACCAGGCTGTGGGAAATGTAAAATATGGTCCTGCTAAAACAAGGATAGGCTTAAAAAAATGGCAGGATCTCACTAAATATTTAAAGATAATCCTCAAATTAAATTGTCTGACAACTTTTTTAAATTAAAAAAAAGTTGTAAATGCATTAAAAGTCATTTTTCAATGGTCATGAAATTGGAATTTTCATTCATTAAAAGCCTGATGCATCATATATGATGCATTAAATATCTCAGTGACCTTAACAAAATTTTGATTTTTTTTTTTACATTTCTTATAAGGGACCAATATTGAAGCAAATTCCAAAAAATTAGAATTTTCTCTCATTGCTTTCATGGTTCAGGTTTCACAGGGTTAACATACGAGTCACACAGGAGTTGACGAACAAAGCTTGAATTGCTTTAGAGCCCTCATTGACAACCGCTACTTAAAGGTTGAATTAATAGCCTGTTGCATGTATACTGTGCACCTGCCACTCATCCCATTAGACTCCACCCATCACATCAAACTCACCACTGTTCGTCTTGTTGTCAGATGCCCTAATAGCTATAATAATAATAAGTATAATAATAATAATAATAATAATAATAATAATAACTAGAAATGCATTCTCACAGAAAATGCTGGAAGCGGGCTTGCCTTTTGGGGCAGAGATGAAACAAAGTACTATTGAGAAAACAAAGCTAAAAGAAATCTTGGAAAAACTCCATCCACCCAGTCAGAAGTTATGGGCCAAACAATTCAGCCATCTTGGATTCAGCCATCTTGAAAGTGTTGTAGCTCTGCGTTTTGGGGATATACTAAATGACATACATGGTATTTTAAGTTGGCTAAGGAACACTGCATATGATAAAATTTTGAAAATCAACATGGCTTCGAGCGGGATTAGAACTCACAACCTCCATATCTGTATTCCAACCCCTTTGCCATTGATATTAAATGACATACAATACATGATATTTGAAGTTGGCTAAGGAACACTGCATATGATATCATTTTGAAAATCAACATGGCTTCGACTGGGGTTCGAACCTCCAACCCCCATATCCCTAATTCAGCACATTTGCCATTCATACTAAATGATATACATGGCATTTTAAGTTGGCCAAGGAACACTGCATATGATATAATTTTGAAAATCAACATGGCTTTGACTGGGATTCGAACCCCCAACCTCCATATCTGTAATCCAGCACATTTGCCATGCATACTAAATGACATACATGGCATTTTAAGTTGGCCAAGGAACACTGCATATGATATAATTTTGAAAATCAACATGGCTTTGACTGGGTTTCGAACCCCCAACCTCAATATCTGTAATTCAGCACATTTGCCATCCATACTAAATGATATACATGGCATTTTAAGTCGGCCAAGGAACGCTGCATATGATATAATTTAGAAAATCAACATGGCTTCAGGTGGGATTCGAACCCTCAACCTCCATATCTCTAATGCAGCGGCATGCATTACCACTAAGCCAAGCAGCTAATTGTCATGCATAGTCCAGCAAGACTATATTACATTGCATTGCAGATTTGAACAATAGACTTCTAGAATGCTTGCTCGCACCTGCTCGTTAAGAATGGAATCTTGAGACAGTGACAGTTGAAATGGAATCCTTCACTGGCTGCACCTGTTGTGATTGACTGAAAGACAGTTAGTATTGAGCTCTAGACAGGGGAGAGGATGAGAATGAGTTTTTTGTCTTTACAACATCGTTGTAAAAAAACTAAAAGGAGTTGGCACGTGTCCTTTTCACAGATCGGAGTCATGCTTGTGATCTCTCTAACAGTCTTTGAATGAAGTTTATAGGTGAAAGGGTTCAGGCACAAATGGACCTCTGTGTGGGACATGCGCTGATCTCTTGAAAAATGCACTTTTCGAAAGAATGGGATTCTCCATAGAGCCAGGCCTGTTTTTTTTACAAGCCTGCCATTTAAAAAGTATTGGGAGTTGGGAGATGAAACTTTCACAATTTGGAGACATCCCATAGAGCTCGCTAACAACGCGTCAACTAAACTTCTAGGTGAAAGTGTTGATGTTTTATGACCGAAAAAGCCTCCTACACTCTAATCTCTAGAGTGGCGGAACTTTGGTTCATGAAGGTTCCACCATAGTTTTCAATGGAGACCCAGGCTTTCACAAAATCGCCAAAAACGGGAAAACGACAAGAGACACGGAAAAGCCTATTAATATACGCAATCTCCAAGCCGAGCCGGTCGTTTTAGTGTTTGAACGGTGTCTCTATCTCGAAAGGCCTAGGAGGATATCCATTTTCTATTTTTGCTGTCCCCCTGCACAAGAACGATAATAATAAATAATAAAACAGGACTTAGAGATTACTATAAACGGGCCTTGCTCTGCAAGGGCCATGCTCTGCATGGTCCTTGCTCCGCAAGCCCGCTTAATAAATAATATTAACCACTGTGTGTCTTGTTGTCAGATGCCATGACAATAATAGGCAATAATAATAATAATAATAATAATAATAATAATAATAACAATAATAATAAAAATAATGATAATAGTAATAATAATAGTCACCACTCTGTGTCTTGCTTTAGATGCCCGCTGAATTGTAGTAAAAATAATAATAATAATAATAATAATAATAATAATAATAATAATAATAATAATAATAATAATAATAATAATAATCACCACTGTGTGTCTTGCTGTCAGACGCCCTCTCCGACGACTGTCCAGCACCTCCAGAGTCACTTGTATTTAAGTGCTGCAACACCCTTACAAAAAAAACGCCTGATTTTCTCCTCCCACAGATTGCATCAGTCACCAGGTGTTGTTGATTGTTATTTTCCAGAAATGTCCATCGCAGGTGTGCTGTGCATATTTGATTTCACCTGCTGATTTCAACTGAATGCTTCTTTCTCAGCCCTCTACTCTGTCATTTCCCGTAAACCGGTCAAGAGGAATAAGAGGAATCAAATATTCACACGGCATATTCACACGGCACGTGTACCACTGGGTCACACCTGACTGTCACCCAGGTGTGAACTGTAGAAATGGAGGCCATGGTTGACCTCATGATAACCTCTAACTTAGCCTGTACTTTTGTTTCTCTCTGTGAATTCACACAGGTCCGCCATGGTGGAAAAGTACCAAATCAGGGGTGGAGGAACCTAGAGGTCGTTTACTTGCCCTCGATATAATTTTAATATTATGCACATGAAATATGACATATTTTGTAAGGAATCTTAGAAAATACATTTGCAATACAATTAAGTTTAATTCAGGGGACATAGAGAAAGGTGGCTGCCTTCAGTATAGGCCTAAAGTGCTGGGGGAAATCCTGGTTTGTGTTCATAGCACAGCCCTTGGAGGACTTTTACGGTCCTTGGAGGAATTTGAAGTGAGCCCCACGAATGAAAAAGGTTCCCCACCCCTGCAATAAATAAACAACACATTTTCATGAGTACAGAGATGCACCTAACAGTCACCGAGCTGTGTACTGCTGTACCAATGGAGTTCATGGTTGACCTCAAGATAAGTTCTCACTTAGCCTGTAGTGGTGTGCATTGACACTGCCCTTAATATATAAAATTCATATCAATTCAGTTTGATTCTACAATGCATTGTGATGCATTAACATTTCAACTGAAAGCAAGGGAATTTTTTCATCAGCCATGAGGCAATATAAGAAGAGTTCAGATGCAAAACCCCCTAACTCCATTTCTGAGGACCTCCACTTCTATATTTTTAGAGAACCCCGTTGTTGGTTTGGTTTACATTCATGTACTTGATAATACATATAAATAGTTATATTACATAAATAAAATGTAAAAAGTATGCAATTTTTGATAGCTTTGTATTAAATAAGAATTAATTAAGATTTTTTTCTGAAAAGGCACTTAGGGGTTTTTGCATCTGAACTCTTCAGTCAGATACTGAACAACATTTTATTGGCTATTGTGTGCATCACCCTTGCAGTTGTCAGTGCTTTGAAGTGCTTTAAATTAACTTAAAAATTTGTTCCGGAAATGCCCACAGAAGTAACTAATCAATTATTATCAATTATTATCAACACAACTATTAGCCCGTGCCTTTGTTCTTTCTGTAGGCCTAACTTCAGCAGCAATGGAGGAAGACTATTGACCAGTTATTGAACAACTGGCCAATTATTGACCAACTGCACTTCATGTTTATCCTGTGTTATCTGTTGTTGCTATATGTATGTGTTTAATAACCAATTGCACCCAGGTTTGTCCTGTGTTGTCTGTTGTGTCTGTTGTGTCTGTGTGTGTGTGTGTGTGTGTGTGTGTGTGTGTGTGTGTGTGTGTGTGTGTGTGTGTGTGTGTGTGTGTGTGTGTGTGTGTGTGTGTGTGTGTGTGTGTGTGTGTGTGTGTGTGTGTGTGTGTGTGTGTGTGTGTGTGTGTGTGTGTAAATACACACCTGCCCTGGTGGAACAGTAGGCCTCGTGCCACTAAATCAACAGATTCTCCCAGTTTATTTATTTATTTATTTATTTATTTATTTACATGTATTTACACTTATTTACTTACTTATCATGTTCATGTCACTCAGCATATACTTTTCCCAAATATTAGTCTTTTTCTTAAAAATTAAAAAAAATACCCCCCATTACATTGTACATGTATGTATAAAGTGGGGGGCTTTCAGATTAGCAGTCAGTGGTTGTGTGTGTGTGTGTGTGTGTGTGTGTGTGTGTGTGTGTGTGTGTGTGTGTGTGTGTGTGTGTGTGTGTGTGTGTGTGTGTGTGTGTGTGTGTGTGTGTGTGTGTGTGTGTGTGTGTATTTGATATTCTTCACAGGTGTGTAGGCCTACATAAGTAGCCGTTTAACAGGTTTAGTGTGTGATTATATGGCAGCATAGCAATCTCACCATTTGAGATTTTAATAACACCATTCATTCACATTCACACTGTGTGTGTGTGTGTGTGTGTGTGTGTGTGTGTGTGTGTGTGTGTGTGTGTGTGTGTGTGTGTGTGTGTGTGTGTGTGTGTGTGTGTGTGTGTGTGTGTGTGTGTGTGTGTGTGTGTGTGTGTGTGTGTGTGTGTGTGTGTGAATGCAAAGTCCTCTGAATCAACTTTCTATTTGGGATGTTATGCTCTACAAATACATTGTGATTTGATTTGATTTGATTTGATTTAAAAGCTGCCCTCACATCATCTAAACCTCTGGACCATTACTGCTTTGTCCTCTTTTGCAAGTCGCTGGGTTTAAGTGTCTACTAATTATGTTATGGGGATTATAGGAAGACCTCCTTTGGTCAGTCAGCTTTTTCTGTCAGTGCTGTGGAAAAATGGAACTCAATTCCTGTTCATATTAGAGATAGTTCAAGCTTCAACCAGTTCAAACTATCCTTGAAAATATGGCTGAAGACTAACCATCAACCAGGCCTGAACCGGAGCTCAACTGAATCTCAGCCCGAGCTTATAGCCAAGGGGTCTGTCTGTCAAATGGCAAGCAGAGGTCAACCAGGCCTCAGTCAGAGACATTGGTAGAGTACGCACCTTGGCATATTTCAGGTGCCAGCTCAATGGCAATCAATCCCGTGAGAATGTTGTGTTGATTTACTGGCATGACGAGTGCCTTTCCACCATGGCAGGTGTATATTTCAATTTACAGAAAGGAAAAAGAGACACACACACACCTGCAATCGTCTCAATCGGAGCTACGTTAGGTGTCAACTAGAGGTCAGCTAGATCTCCATTATTAGTGGCTGTCATAGGCACTCAATAGCACTCAGTGTCGACACTGTGTTTCTCAACGGGGGCTCTATACGGCCCTCCAGGCGGCAATAGGGAGCCCCTGGGGAGCGTTGAAATGGACACAGCTGAGAGAGGGTGGTGCTCTGTTGCCATTGAGGGACATTATTGGTGTATTAGCCAGTTCATCTGATTTTAGCTGCCTACATATTGAAAATAGGTGTCTGTAAATTTGCCACCTCTATCACCTGATGCTAGTGCTGCTAGTCACTCAGTTCACTTTATTCTCAGGCCTGCTGGTGATCGGTGCCTGCCTGTGTGCAAGGAAGCTGACGGCTCATTCACACTGCAAGCACGGTGTCCGAATGTATCCAAGCTCAATCTGAAATGGTTAGAATAGGCCTACATGAAAACAGATATAGTGCTGTGTCAGGATGCTGATTCTAGCAATTCGAGCATGCAGTCAGACCGTACCGTGTGCAAAGGACAACAGAACGCCCTCTGTGTCTCTCACGCTGCCCCCGTCCCTGTCCCCACGCACGAGAACCTGCAATGTGTATGTACTTGGACACGGTAGGACAAAGAGTTCAGTTGTCCTGGGCCCAGAAAGACAGAAATGGGTTCAGAAATGGATAATGCATTACATTGCATGTATTGGGTGGAGGGGGCTTTCAGACGACTTTGTCCCGGACCCAGTCAAAGATGTCAGCAGCCCTGTGTGCCTTCAGTAAAAGTCTTTTGTATAGTTTATAATAGTCAGTAGTCTTATATTAGTTTCATATTAGCTTTATTGTAGGCCTACATATTTTCCTATGCTTATTGATATGCACTTTATGGTGAAGCTTTAATTCTCAATGAACAGGTAGCCTATAATGACACTAAATACTTTCTATTTTATTTCTCTTTCTATGTCTATTCTGTTCTATTTTAATCTAATCTATTCTATTCTAATCTTTTCTGTTATATTCTATTATATTCTATTCTGTTCTATTGTATTCTATTCTATTCTATTCTATTCTATTCTATTCTATTCTATTCTATTCTATTACATTATAAAATCAGAAAACTCAGAAAAGTCTCTGGGGGCAACTTGGGTGAGGAAAACCTCCACCTTGGTGACTGCCAGGTGCAACTCAGCGGCACTCAATGCCATGAGAATGTTTGTTTCCTCTGGTATCTTATGACTGGATAGAGGAAATGACAGAGTAGAGGGCTGAGAGAAGCGCTCTCTGTAAGTCAGTGTGGTGTGCACTTACGGAAAGAAAACAGCAGGTGAAATCACATCACAAAAGTACACATAGCACACCTGTGATGGAAATATCTGCAAAATAACAATCAACACCACCTGGTGACTGATGCAATCTGTGGGAGGAGAAAATCAGGTGTATTATTTGGCAGGTGTGGCTCATCAGTGAAATACAAGTGACGCTGTAAGTGCTGGACAGTCGTCGGAGAGGGCATCTGACAGCAAGACCCACACACTGGTGAGTCTGATGTGATGCTTACTGGTAGGATGGTTTAACGTGTCAGATATGTACACGCTCGGTTGTGGGATTTTTTTTTCACAGCTCATGGTAGAGCAGAATACATTTATAATAGCCTATTTATATTTGACTGAAATTCAAACTAAATATAGAAAATAATACAACTATTATAATTGTTATAATTACAATTATTGTTGTTGTTGTTGTTTGTTGTTGTTGTGTGTATTATTATGATTTTTTTCTTAATAAAAAATCAAAAGAAAAGTAAAAAAAACCCCAAAATAACATTCAATGTGTAATGTTTTCTCTATGTCCAAAAAATACCCCAACAATGCATTGTTTCATTTCTGTTTCTGTTTCATTGTGGGACTTTTCCCCACACATACTACAACACACAGAGGAGATTCTAGGGACAGATGGGGCCCCAAGCAGAAATGCAAAAGAATGAGCATTTCAACCGAAATCACCAATACTGTGGTAAAATGTGGGCTGTTATTCACTATCTAGGGGCTTGGGGGCCCCAAGCGGCTGCAGGCCTTGCCTGGTGGCAAGATGCACCTCTGATAACACATGTTTAATGTCTTTGATTCTGCAGACACGTTCACTTCCTTGATGTCTTGCAATCTTAGCGACAGCTGTGAGGAGACTGGATTCTGGGAAGATGATGGTAAGACATTTTTAAGAATGATTTTATAGGCCTAACCTTATTGTCACCAAAGTTGTACTTCCCAATTCTCAATCGGTTTGTTAACCCAATAAGACACAGCAAATTTGCTGTTACCAGAATAGCAATGCCAATGGCAACATTCCACTGGTGGAAAGGTCTACATTATGGGGCGACGGTTCTCGGTAGCCATGTGGTTACAATGTAAAATGTTAATTTTTTTAACTGGCCATTGGGTGGGCCGATCTGTACAAAGAGGCTACAACATACAGTAGGCCTATATAAATATATAGCCTAGCAAACTAGACGAACCCACCTAGCAGCCAAGTTGGTGTAGCCTTGCCCACCACAACAGGCTCCAGCTCGAGCCCACCAATCACAATACAGAGTTTTTTCCCCTCTGTGTATTTAGATGTTAGGGGTGGAACCATGCCAGGAAGCTCCTCCCTCTCCTGCTGCATGTGATGCAATAATCCTGTCAGGGCTGTGCTGGTAATCTGGCATACAGGGCACTGTTTTACCGGTGGGTCGGCAGTCCAAAAGGGCTGATGCTATCGTTTTTGGTTTGTTTCCTGGGGACTGTCCCACAGTTAAAAGCGGGGCGGCTCTTTGGTCCATCTGCAAAATAGATAGTGGACGACTGCAATGCCATATAGATAAAATCCAATGGGATATAGTACGGAAATGAGTGGTACTAGTGCGCAGCAGGTTAAGACAAAAATGACCAGGTGCTTTTTACGGCCCAGTCCAGCCCTGAATTCTGTAGACACCAAAACACTTCCCTTCACCCCCTCTCACCCATATCTCAATATCTCCACATACCGCTCTCGCTCTCTCTATCTCTCTCTCTCTCTCTCTCTCTCTCTCTCTTTCTCTCTCTCTGTAAAGTACAGCATGTCACATGTCAAATTCCTCCTCCATCTGATCGTGCCAACCCCTCTCATTCATATCTCTCTCTCTCTCTCTCTCTCTCTCTCTCTCTCTCTCTCTCTCTCTCTCTCTCTCTCTCTCTCAAGCATGCCACACTCATCCTCCTCCTGATCGTGCCCATGCTAGTGAAGTGTGAACTGACTTACCCAGCCGACTGCAAAGACTACTTCCTACGCGGGGAGAGAACAAACGGGGTAGAACAACACTTTCCCAGCAACGTGTGTGTGTGTGTGTGTGTGTGTGTGTGTGTGTGTGTGTGTGTGTGTGTGTGTGTGTGTGTGTGCGCGTGTACGTGCGTACACGTGTGCACTCTCAAACTCAATTAGTTCTTCTTAGAGCGCTTGTCCAGATGCTTGGTCAAATAAATAAAAGACAGCTAATGAAGATAATAGCGATATTTCTGTACTAACAAGGTAATAACATTGTAATAAAAATGTAATGACATCATAATAACATAGCACTAATGCTAATGCAATTCCGCCCTAGGACTGACCCTGTTGGTAAGGAAATAACTAAAAGTAAATAAAATAACTAGAGTGTGTTTGTATTACATAATACTATGACACTATTCTTTACTGCTGTAACACTGTGCCTGTGTGTGTGTGTGCACATATCTCTCTCTGTGTCTGTCTGTCTGTCTCTCTCTCTATCTATCTCTCTCTATCTGTCTATCTATCTATCCATCTCTTCTCTCTTACTGTCCATCTGTGTGTGTGTGTGTGTGTGTGTGTGTGTGTGTGTGTGTGTGTGTGTGTGTGTGTGTGTGTGTGTGTGTGTGCGTGCGTGCGTGCGTGCGTGCGTGTGTACGTTACAAGGTTTATGCCATTCACCCCGATCGCACAAATGCTTCTGTGGACGCCTACTGCGTGATGCCTGACTTTTGTTCACACGAGGAAGACGGGAGGGGATGGACGGTGAGTTGTCTGTTAACTAAGAATGCAAACGATTGCATTAATCAATTACAAATGAATTGCCAATTCAACTGACAAGAGACCCAGGTAAAATGGGCATGTGAAGAATGTGTGAAGAGGGTCGTGAATTTTTGGATCAAAGAATTTTAATAGAATTAATTTAAATGTAGTATTTTATCTAATTTTTTTAACTAAAATTTGTAGATTTAGTGTTTTTTTCTCCGAGAAACATTGAGATTGCAGGGGAAAAACGCAGAATGAATGAATTGCCAAATTAAACGCCAATTAATCGCAAGTCGATCGACAAGGCAATCAACTGACGATTAATAAATTAATGGATAATTTGCATCCCTTCTTTTAACCCCTTGAGACACAGCTCCTGTTGTAAATTGTCTTTTAACTCCGTAGCCTCTTAGTGCAGATGGGGTCGTCAGCGGGCCTACTCACTATTTGCTGAAAATACGCAACTACATCATAACAACATGGCTATGACAATACCAAGAGCCCTAAGTAACAGATTAAGACATAGCCATTACAATTTTGGTGACAATAAGGTTATAACATAGGCTCTGCGCAAGGGGTTAAGATACAGCCCTGTTATAAATGATCTGTTACCAGGATGACAAACTCACTTCCACCTAACACACACACACACGCACGCACGCACGCACGCACGCACACACACACACACACACACACACACTTCTGCTCCTCCCCTGAATCTGCAGGTATTTCAGAGAAGACTGGATGGCACCGTGAACTTCTGCAGGCCCTGGCAGAAATATAAGGAATAATAAATGTGTGTGTGTGTGTGTGTGTGTGTGTGTGTGTGTGTGTGTGTGTGTGTGTGTGTGTGTGTGTGTGTGTGTGTGTGTGTACGTGTGTGCAGGTGTTTCAGAGAAGACAGGATGGCACAATAAACTTCTACAGGCCCTGGCAGGAGTACAAGGATGGCTTCGGGAATGCGTCTGGGGAATACTGGCTGGGTAAGATTCACCGCTGTAAGATCGCTGTAATATTAACCGCAACGTATATTCTCATGGGATGCATATAGTAAAGAGAGCACAGAAAACAATTCCGTGTCCAGGAGCACAGAATTTTGGCAAAATCCGTACTCCTGGACACGGATTTCGTGTCCTTAACATCCGTGTCCACGAGCACGGAATTTTTGGAGATCAGGCTGCTGTACCAGCTGACCAGCCGGAAGAGATATCAGCTGAGAGTGGACATCCAAGACTTTGTTGTCAGATTTAGCATGCAACATAGCAAATTATATTACTAAGTTAACCCTGTTTACTGTCTCGCCACAGGACTAGATGATCTGTATCATCTGAGAGCGCACATGAAGGGAAGATTTAGCACATAGCGAAACAAACAAATTTAAGAAAGTTATAACTCTCTCGCCACAGGACTAGAGAATCTGTACCAGCTGACCAGCCGGAAGAGGTATCAGCTGAGAGTGGACATGGAGGACTTTGAGGGCGGATTTGTCTACGCGCTCTACTCCACCTTCTATGTCGGGTCGGAGGAGGAAGGGTACAAGCTGACCGTGGGCGGCTTCACTGACAAAGGTGCTGGTAAGTACACACACGTGGGCGCACATGCACGCACGCACGCACACACGTACGCTTGACCATGATAAGTCATGCCGTCTACTAGTTTACACACCAGGGGGCGTATTACAGAAAACTTCCTATCTTCAGTCGTCCTATCTTAACTTTTGACTTGAGATAAGATTTTTTCCAGTTTGGTATTACAGAAACAAATCCTAACTTCATTTAGGATTCTTATCTTATCTTTGGAAATCCTATCTTATCTTGAGTTAGGAATCCTAAAGTAGCGATCTAAACATCTACGATCTACTTTTTATGTCTGTTACCTGACAACAAACGCACCGCTACCTAGCAACAGTAGTGCGACGCAAGCTAGAATACACAGATTTGACTGCTGCTGCATCTCGCGGTCTGCGTGATACTAAACCAGAGAGGAAGAGGACGTAAATATTTCGCTAAACTTTTTAAGCTCATTACTTTTAAATAACGCACTTATTAGTGACGTTCCACCGAACGGATTTATAATACAGCAACATCTGTAAGGACGAAATTAGGTCACTCTCGCTGCCTGCAACATCAAGTTGACCAAATGCATTGGTTTCAGTCCCAATAAAGTGCTTCCCATTTTCCATATTTTCATCCCAATGCTTTGTTTTTCCAAGCGAATGCACGCAAAACAGTTAAGACGTAATTTCATGAAATGTCTTTGTATGACCAGCGCATGTATAGGCTATAAATAAATGACAATTAGCTTGACTTGACCATGGTCGGCTGTCAAATAAGGAAGTTGATACACATCGAAGTCGGGTATATTTATCATCAACTCTTCACTTCACACATCGTTTGGGTCAGTCAATATAGCCTAATTTAATTATCATTTCATCCGTTCACAATTGCGTTGTTTTCCCGGATAGACTGGTCTGGCTGAAACAGCAAGCTGAGCGTGGGTAAATGGTGATGAACACCAGCTAAATTTTGGCTAACAAATCAATGGATAACTGGAATTAGGACAGCTGGGTGGCTGTCCTAAAGTTAGGACCAATTATTTGGATTTTTCGAAGTTAGGATGCTTCTGTAATACCCCTTTCTTAACTTAAGATAGGATGTGCAAAACAACTTAGGAAACGCTGTTCTGTAATACGCTTTTCCTAAATTTGGTCCTATAGTGCCGTTGCCGCGGTAACTAGACAGATAAGATAAGATTTTTAAGATAGGAAGTTTCTGTAATACGCCCCCTGGCTTGCACGAAATTCTGATTTGGAATTCCAAGTAATGCCATTATACGAACACTAGGTGGTGGTGGGAGCAGCCCAACAGGTGCCGGGAATATACACATATAGATAGATAAATATACAGCACCATCTAGTGTTCACATTTTGTCATTGCCTTGAATTTCTTTGAATTTAATCTACACCACCCATTGAGAGTACATAGAACACCCCCACCTAGTGTTCATATTATGGCATTACTGTGAATTTCAATTCATTACTGCGAATTTCAATTTGGAATGTTGTACAAGTCTGGTAAACACACACACACGATGACCGTGGGTGGCTTCACCAATGCAGGAGGCTGGTAAGCCATGGTAGTGTACATACACACGTACATATGCACACAAACACACACACACATACACACACACACATACAAACACACACACACACACACACACACACACACACACACACACACACACACACACACACTTACATTTTCACAATTTGTATCTTTCAGGGGACTCTCTTTCTCAGCACAGTGGGATGAAGTTCTCGACCTTTGACCGAGACCAAGACGCGTATGGTGGAAACTGTGCCGAGCTCTATCTGGGAGGGCACTGGTACGCAGAGTGTCACACCTCCAACCCCAATGGGGTCTACCTTTGGGGCACTACAACCCACTATGGTATTGGGGTAAATTGGCGTCATTTTAAAGGATACCACTACTCCCTTAAAACCATTACTATGAAAATTAGACCAACTTAAAGCTGCCATGTCTGAATAAAATAAAAATGCTTTTTTCCCCCCTTCCACTCCTGGTTAAATGTTTTTTTTCATCCAACATGCAACATAAAATGTTAATATTTCTACTGCGGTAGATTTTCATAATATAATATAATTATACCACAATAATATGAAATATAATATAATAATATTGTGTTGTTGTGTGTGTTGCCTCTGCATTATAAGCCGCCCAACGCCCCCCTAATGGACTAAAGAAACACTATTCTGGGACAATTATTTTGAACCAAGGGCCACACACACACACACACACCGAAGGAGATGTGGCAGGCAACTGCAGTGTCCATAATTACAACAAAACTAGCTATTTCATTCCTGCGCACTGTAACAAAATCAATTCAGATGAAGTTCGATTCAGGTCAAGTCCATAAGACCCCTGCCATTGGTAACCATTACCATCACCATTAGTCTTCTAAAAGCTTGGTGGGCTATGAAATGGCTCGGTGGGACGCATGTGGCCCCTGGGCCTCAGTTTGACCACATATCGGTATGCCTCTTTTCCGCTGCCAATTTTCTGTTAGGCCTACAGCTCGACACAACGTGACTCGGCCGCCTCTTTTTGATTCACGCTTGAGCTGTGTCGCGCCTATTCTAAAAGCAAAAAGTGGCTTCCGAGTTGAGCTGTGTCGAGCTGTAGGCCTACCAGAAAACTGGCAGTGGAAAACAGCCTATAGTGTATCATAATTGAATCAGTGGTGCTCTCCATACACAACAGACTATGATAGAAATTAATGTTTTGTGAACTTTGCCTGGATTTCAGAATATGAAGTACAGTATATGCATGTGTGCACAATTTCATCTTTTTTATATTGAGTAAAGCACTATGTCCCACTCTGAATTTGAGTTTGACAGTCACACACACACACACACACACACACACACACACACACACACACACACACACACACACACACACACACACACACACACACACACACACACACACACACACACATTGTCTTAGCACAGTGGGATGAAGTTCTCGACCTTTGACCGAGACCAAGATGCGTATGGTGGAAACTGTGCAGAGCTCTATCTGGGAGGGCACTGGTACACAGCACGTCACTACTCATACACACCAGGGATGCAAATTATCGATTAATTCATTAATCATTAGTTGCAGACCTGCAAACTCGTCAAAGAAAAAAAGGTGACAGTCTCCAGCGGACCCCCCACCCCCCCACACTAATTGTAATCGACCAAGCGCGCGTTCCCCAACTACGAAAAATGGGCTCAATCGACGCAGCGCAGCACCATGGCAAAGCAACGGTGTCGCCAGCGGACCCATCTGAGAGGCAACTTGAGCTTACATTGCCTCATATCTTTTACCGGTGTGGTGTAGGCTAATAGTTTAGTTCACCAGATTCTCTTGCTCTTCAAAGCACTTTGAACTACCACAAGCTATTAACTACACTCACCGGCCTCTTCATTAGGAACACCTCTCTAATGCTGGGTTGGACCCCCTTTTGCCTTCAGAACTGCCTGCACTGCCTACTCAGGTAGGCTGTGGCATTCCAACAAAGATAAATTGGTACTAATTGGGCCAAATAGTGCCAAGAAAATATCCTTATCCTACTATATCTCCAGTCTGAAACATTGATGTAAGGCAGGGTTGACACCCATGTTTTCGTGTTGCTGACGCCAAATTCTGACCATTCCACCTGGGTGTTGCAGTAGATATCAAGACTCATCAGAGTAGGCAACATTTTTCCAATCTTCTAGTGTTCTTTATGGTGACCCCCTTCCCCACCCCCCACCCCCCAAAAAAAACTGTACATGATTCACGTGAATGACTTAATTGGCCGGGAAAAAGGTGACTTTCACCAAAAGGTGACAAGTTTGCTGGTATGTAGTTGATAATGTTTTCGATCAACTTTCGATTAATTAATAAGCGACGTTTTTTCACCTGAATTTCATAGTGCCTTTTAATATATCAGCTAAATAGTTAAAACACTGAGTTCAAAAAGTATATATGAAGAGTTCAGATGCAAAACCCCCTAAGTGCCTTTTCAGAAAATAATATCAATTATTTTTTATTTAATACAAAGCTATCAAAATTGCATAGTTTATTATTTTATTAATGTAATATAACTATTTATATGTATCATCAAGTACATGAATGTAAACCAAACCAACAAAAAATATAGAAGTGCAGGTTTTCAGAAATGGAGTTAGGGGATCTGAACTCTTCATATATTGTTATATTAAATTATATTATGAGAATTATATTATGATCATTAAGCCCATATTGTACTTTATTGTATTACTGGTATGTTATATTATATTATATATTCCTCAAGCTAGCAAGCTTTAACCCTGCAGTAAAATGCTGCTTGCAGTGACATTTGCCTGTCTTGAAAGATCGTTTTTCTCATAATTCAAACAGTAACAACTTACACCATTGGGCTTGGCATAATCACAGATTCAAGTACACACACACACACTGATACAATTATACTGTATTAATTGATAATAATTAACAATACTTTCAATTACACACACACACACACAGTCCACAAATTGAAAATATATACTCTTTATTATGTTTTTAACATTTGCCCTCATTTTATTGTCACATGTTGTAGTCTTTTTTTGTTGTAGTTATTACAGTCAATAAACCATACGGTTTTAGGCTCCATAGTAAACTAAAATCTCAATCAACAAATTTCATAAAAACACACTAATCATCATTCTACTATATTTGGAGGAATCAGAAAGCATCCATTAGCACATATCACCCAACAATATATCAGATATCACAGTCATTAAATCTACTACTG
>NC_085857.1:44302389-44324889 GCF_034702125.1 Engraulis encrasicolus | reverse complement strand
GCACACAAGTGAACACTGCACACTGCACACAAAGAAATTGCATTTATGCCTCACCCATGCAAGGGGCCAGCCCTCAGTGGCGCCCCATGGGGAGCAGTGCGGTGGGACGGTACCATGCTCAGGGTACCTCAGTCATGGAGGAGGATGGGGGAGAGCACTGGTTGATTACTCCCCCCACCAACCTGGCGGGTCGGGAGTCGAACCAGCAACCTCTGGGATGCAAGTCTGCCCTAACCTCTCACCCACGACTGCCCCCACTCACCCACGACTGAAAAACACAGTGGACATGAAGAGGTGTGGAGTAAAGCACATGAGGAGAGGAGAGGAGAGGAGAGGAATGTGTGTGTGTGTGTGTGTGTGTGTGCGTGTGCGTGTGTGTGTGTGTGTGTGTGTGTGCTTGCGTGTTTGCGTTTGTGTGTGTGCGTGTGCGGAGGAGAGGACAGGAGAGGAGAGGACAATGAGGATAAGAGAGGAAGATGAGGAGAGGAGAGGAGAGGAAAGGGCAGTAGATGAGAGGAGAGGACAGGACAGGACAGTAAAGGAGAGGACAGGAGAGGAGAGGAGAGGAAAGGAAGATGAGGAGAGGAGAAGAGAGGAGAGGAGAAAGGAGGAAGACAAGGAGGAGAGGAGAGGAGTAAAAAGAGAGGGATGAGGAGAGGAGAGGGGTGGGGGAGATCAGAAGAAAGGAGAGGAGCGGAAAAAAGGATGAAAGTTACATCGATATTAGAGCGAACTAGATCCAGGCACAGCACTGCTGGGAAGCTTTGCTTGAGACAGACATCTGGCAGCAGCACAGACTGCAGCACACTGTAACACAGGGGACTCTAGGGAGGGCCACTGCCACTGCAGCACACTGTGACACAGGTGACTACTAGGGACACTGCAGCACACTGTGACACAGATGACTACTAGGGGCTCTGCAGCACACGGTGACACAGGTGACTACTAGTGACACTGCAGCACACTGTAACACAGGTGACTACTAGGGCCACTGCCACTGCAGCACACGGTGACACAGGTGACAACTAGGGCCACTGCCACTGCTGAGTGCATGTGCTGCAACTATCTGCTGGTTAGAGAGCTGGAGAGCAGAATAAATCACATCCCTTAGAGGACCATGTGCTGTCCAACTTGCTGCTTAATGTGTAGCCATTCTGCCCGAACCCTCCATGAAATACGTGGTGAAAACATTGCCACCAATAAAATGCTATAAAAACCTCTCTCTACAGACTGCAAGAATAGAGTGTTTTCCGTTTGTGTATTGCTCCTAGCATTTCAGCATACGCTAAGCGCTAAAGGTCATACAACTGTTTCGCTGGCAACAGTGAAATCTGTCTGCAAAATGACCTGGCAACTGGTTGCCCATGCCCCCTCCCCTCTCTTACTCAGGAGGGCCTTTAAGATCACGGAAATACTGCAATGGAGACAAAAGGTTGTCAAGTGAGGCTAGGGAGTGGGGGGCTTTAGAGGTGATAAGAGAATTAGCGGCCTGTCCCAGTCCCCACCCCATCCCATGTCATGTTTTCAATTCACAAGACACAGTTCACCTCCAGCACTCAAACTCAGAGTATACCCCTTGGTGTTACAATCCCAGAGCAAGGGTAACAATTAAGTGTAGCACAATTAAGTGCAGCACAATTAAGTGCAGCCCTATAACAACATACAGTGCCCTCCATAATTATTGGCACCCCTGGTTGAGATGTGTTTTTTAGCTTCCAATTATTTATTTATTTTTCTAAATAATATGGGACCGTAATGGAAAAAAAGAGAAAAATCCAACCTTCAATACAAGTGCATTTATTCAGTGGGGAAAAAATCCCACATAAAGAAATAATTATTTGACATCAAATAATGTGTGTCACAATTATTAGCACCCCTGGTGTTAATATTTTGTACAACCCCCTTTTGCCAACAAAACAGCACCTAATCTTCTCCTATAATGTTTCACAAGATGGGAAAAGACAGAAAGAGGGATCTTCAGCCATTCCTCTTTGCAGAATCTCTCTAAATCATCCAGAGACCTGGGTCCTCTCCTCTGTACTCTCCTCTTCAGCTCACCCCACAGGTTCTCAATGGGGTTGAGGTCAGGGGACTGAGATGACCATGGGAGGAGCTTGATTTTGTGTCTGGTGAACCATTTCTGTGTAGATTTGGCCATATGTTTAAGGTCATTGTCTTGCTGAAAGACCCAGTGACGACCCAGCTTCAGCTTTCGGGCAGAGGGCAACATATTTTGATTTAAAATGTCCTGGTATTTCAAAGCATTCATGATGCCATGCACCCTAACAAGGTTCCCAGGGCCTTTGGAAGCGAAACAGCCCCACAGCATCACTGACCCACCCCCATACTTCACAGTGGGTATGAGGTGCTTTTCAGCATGCGCATCTTTCGTGGTACGCCAGACCCACTTAGAGTGTTTGTTGCCAAAAAGCTCAATCTTGGTCTCATCTGACCAAAGCACACGGTCCCAGTTGAAGCCCCAATACCGCTTGGCGAACTCCAGACGCTTGCGTTTATGATTGTGAGTGAGGAAAGGTTTTCTCCGTGCATGCCTCCCAAACAGCTTGTTGGCGTGTAGACAGCGCCTGATGGTTGATTTGGAGACTTTGTGACCCCAGGATGCTACCATTTGTTGTAATTCTGTAACAGTGAGCTTTGGAGATCTTTTGATTTCTCTTACCATCCTCCTCACTGTGCGTGGTGGCAAAATAAACTTGGGTCCTCGTCCAGGCTTGTTTACCACTGTTCCAGTTGTTTTGAACTTCTTAATTATTCCTCTCACAGTGGATATGGGCAGCTGCAGTTGAGTGGCAGTCTTCTTGTAGCCTCTGCCTGACCTGTGAAGGTCGACGCACATCTGCCTCACTTGTATGCTGTGTTCCTTTGTCTTTCCCATGTTTAAGAGTGGATAAGAGAAATGGCCTCGGTGTCACGTCATATTTATACCCCAGGGAAACAGGAAGTGATGAATTACTAATTAAATATTCCTACATACTCTGGTAAACTTTGTAAACTACTGTAGAAATGACAGAAATGCTTCAATTATATTTATTTCCTGGGAATTGTTAAGGGTGCCAATAATTGTGGAACAGGTGATTTAATGAAAAATAATTATTTTTTAGTCAGGGATTTTTTTATTTTCTTACAATTCATTTGAGTTGAAGGCTACATTTTCCTACAATTTTCAGTGTGACAGTATTCTTCTGCAATAAACACTGAATTTATTTTAAGGCTTTTAACACATCTCAACCAGGGGTGCCAATAATTATGGAGGGCACTGTAGTTGATATTTCAGACTATGTTTCCTTTATGTGAGCCACCATAGTTGTCCCTTGCTTCTCTGCTATGTCATATCACATGAAAATCCTGCTCTGTGATCCTAAATGGCTCAGTAATGTTTCACTCCTTTGAGGTGACACACAGACAAGATGGAATTATCCAGTTCACCCCCCCACCCTCACACCCACACACCCACACCCACACACACACACACACACACACACACACACACACACACACACACACACACACACACACACACACACACACACACACACACACAAAGAGACAGACAGACAGACAGACAGACAGACAGACAGACAGACAGACAGACAGACAGACAGACAGACAGACAGACACACACACACACAC
This sequence comes from Engraulis encrasicolus, assembly GCF_034702125.1. Classification (NCBI taxonomy): domain Eukaryota; kingdom Metazoa; phylum Chordata; class Actinopteri; order Clupeiformes; family Engraulidae; genus Engraulis; species Engraulis encrasicolus. The sequence goes on along the minus strand of NC_085857.1, from coordinate 44,321,238 downwards.
ACACTCACAATGGAGCGCACACACAGACACAGAAACACACTTACCTGAGAGTCTCTAGTTTACAGCTGGGTTCATTCAGTCCGTCTGAGAGTTCCCTGACACCTGCCTCTCCTGGGTGGTTGTAGGTGAGATCAAGCTCCTTTAGGTAGGAGGGGTTTGATTTGAGGGCAGACGCCAGGAAAGAACAACCCTTCGGTGAGATCTGGCAACCAGACAATCTGAAACAAGACATCCAGTCTCCTAATTAGTAGGAAAAGGGTCATGTCAATGATGCCAATGCATCAAGAGTACATCTATCTAATAGTATCTATCTATCTATCTATCTAATAGTATCTATCTATCTATCTATCTATCTATCTATCTATCTATCTATCTATCTATCTATCTATCTATCTATCTATCTATCTATCTATCTATCTATCTATCTATCCATATATCCATCCATCCATCTATCCATCCATAACCAGGCGAATAACCAGTGCTCTCCTCCATTATCTACTGTGACTGAAGAACCCTGAGCATGGCAGCCACTCATCACACTACTCCCCTGCTCCGCCTGTCACATTGTCCCCCTTTTTACAAGTGTGATGTGCTGAGTGGGAAATTGTCATATTGTTATTTAGCTGCTCATATCATGGACCAGCTAGTTTGGACCTCTATGAGAAGTAAAATGTCTACAGATCATAATGTATTGCTGTATTTCTTTTCCTTAAAGGAAAGGTGATGATGTTCAATTGTATCTTGTGTTCATGTGTTTCAATGTAAGACTATAAAAGGAAAGCTTTGAGTGACAAACAGTTGTACGTGCCAATTTACTGTAACATGTTACTGGTGTTACTGGGATGAGGGAGTTCTCTCAACTACCAAGTAATATGACCAGTAGACGCTGACAGCATGTTCTGTCAATTTTCCTGAAATATCAACTGCTCTTCATTTGCTTTTCTTTAACATAAACGATACATAAGCTCATTTGTTTATGTGCGCTTATGTTGTTTGTATACGTACATGAAAGCCTTGATTTGATAACAGGGTGCAAATGTCACACTATTCACCTGAGTGTCTCCAGTTTGCATTGTGGATGTTTCAGTCCCACACAGAGCAGCTCTACTCCTTCGTCCTGCAGGTTGTTGTCACTCATGTCCAGTTCTCGCAGAGGGGAAGATGACCACTGCAGCACTGATGCCATCATGTCACAGCTAGCTTTGGAGAGGTCACACCGGTTGAGCCTTTTTCAATGGAAAGAGGAATGTGATGACCTTTCAGCACCTCAAAAAACAGTTCATATCTTCATATTCTCTTATTCCTCCCCAAATGGAATGGCCAGTTTTTGCAAGTAACCTGTGTTTGTCACCTTAGATTACTAGAGTTAAAAACCTATTTGCAATTCAGAATGTTGGCCTGTACTCTGGAGCTCAGCTTTAAATCTTCATACTGACACTGCTATCAGGTAACCCACTGAATGACATCTCAAGTAGGATGCATCTAATGTACCAAAGGACTGGTCTCTACATGAGACTGAATGGCCTCCTAGGACTAGTGACTGGGTACCAGAGATTCTGGTGGTGAAACAAAGGCGAGCACCAATTTAAAGTCATATTTGGTTCAACCTACCTTACACAGAACAATTTTGTGAACTCTTACTCGTATCTACACAATGTATTATAACATAGTGCAGTGGTTTTCAAAGTGGGGGCCGCGAAGGGATACTAAGGGGGACGCGGAAGGTTGGGATATCAAAATAAATAATTTATAAATTAATGTGCACCAAAATAAACCACAATATTCCCATTACAACAAAATTCCCATTGGTTAAAAACTGAATAATAACTTATTGTAACTAACATTATAGTTATTTTATACATCCCAATGGGACACTGAAAATAATAGTATAATAGTAAAAAAAGCTAGTAGGCCTATAGCACGACCCATGTAAGGCAGGCCTTGGCTGGAATTTAACGGTATGTGGGGGGCCTTGTCAAGGTAAAGTTTGGGAACCCCTGGCATAGTGCATACACAGTCTCTTTGCTTCATGTGTTGAACTACAGTGAAATATTGCATTACTAATGTACTATTAAATAGCCCTGGGTAGCATTGGTTAAATTGCTAAGCCAGGAATCTCCATCTACAACCTCCAAACAAATTATATTGTGTTCAGCTTTTTCATGTGACAGAAAATAAGTTGTGTGCTCACTGTGTGTCTACTGTATATAAGAGGTCAAATACATAATGTTGGGCAGACATGCTGGATGTCCTTGTGTTTCTGGTGGCAGAAGGAATTCCACATAGCAGAGACTAATGGGTAAGACAATGACCACCTACCTTAATGTCTGCAGCTTACAGTGAGGACTAGACAGTCCCTTACAGATGAATTCAACTCCTGAATCTCCCAAGGCATTGTTACTCAGGTCCATCTCCAGCAGGGTGTTTGCTGATTGCAGAGCATTGGCCACAACCTCACATGATTGATCAGTGAGCTGACAACCAGATAGTCTGTAAAGTGAAAAAGGCGCAGTAAGCCCAGAACATAACAGAACAAATCACATTTTCTTCAAGACAACATAATCAGTTTTTGATTCCTTGTCTTTAGTTGTCTTTGTTGTGTTATCTGCTGTTAAAGACGAGACAAAAAAGAATACATTTCAAAAAGCAACATACAGTACCTAAGGTTTTTAACCTCATGTTCAGAATTCTTCCATGTGGAAAGTAATAGCTGCTGTGCAGGCCTTGTAAGGGAACTGTTGTCCAAATCCAGCTTTGTTGCACAGGAGGGGTTTGATATCACAGTTAAAACCAGCCAAACACAGCCATCAACGGAGAGACATTTAGGGGAGATCCTGAAAGAGACATTAAAGCAGAAAAAGAGCCATTATGACTCATATCCACACTGCCCTTTTTATTTTTCCATGTTCATGTACAGTATGCAGGAGCTTCATGGTATTGTTCTACACTCCCAGAGGGATATTAGTGTCATACCAACTATGCTTTAGTTCATAAGCCATTCCCATAGAACTATGACATAAATGTTATTAACACATTCAATACAGACATACAAGTACTTGACTGTATTCAATTATGTCAATGCATTACATTTGTTAAAAAAAATAGAGCATGCTATATTCAGGGATCATGCCGGGAACATTCTGACAATGTATGCTGAGGTTTTTTTAATGAATTCGGCTAAACACCATCTCTCTGGACAATTCAATCTGCCACAATATACTTGACAATTGACACAGCATGCAATATGTGACATCTTCAAAAATACTTTTAGAAGAGTGGAAAAGGGAAGAAAACCACACACCTTAATGTCTGCAGTTTGCTGTTGGTGTGGTGTAATGCTGTATATAGAAGCTGGACTCCATGCACACTCATGTTATTATCAGCCAGATCCAGCTCTGTCAGGGAGACACAGGACTGCAGGGCAGAGGCCAGAGCTTTGTAGGATTCATCCGACAGCTGACAGCCAACTAGTCTACAAGGAGAAAGAAACATATAATTTCACCAAGAAGAAAATGATGTACATGCTAACATTACACTTTAAACTAGACAAAATGATTAGGGTATTCCTTGCTTAATTATTGTTTAATTTCTTCTTAATTCAATCAGCAATGCTAATTCCCTACAGTTTATTGTCATTTTTCCATCAAATAGATTCCTACATAATCAGCAATATGCTGCCTATTTTTGCAATGCAGCATATTTTCTACTATGCCGTATAATTATGGCAAAAAAAGCAAACATACCGCCCAGCCATTATTAAAAAAACATGGGGGTGCAACCTCTGTTACAAACTGGTACAGCAGAGTATAGTTGGAGTTACATTTTTGGCACGTATCAATGTCCGTCACATAGCATTACTTTACGCAGGCAAGTTGACTTCACGCAAGGCCGACATATAATTGACCTATCAGAAGTAGACTATCAATAGTTTCAGCAACATATATTTGAATACTACAAGCTAGAGAGCATTCCAAGAGAGTTGATCTGGTGGTTGGTTTTCGAGGGCTGGTTTTCAAGCTGTGCCGTGCTGTTGTGCCGTACCTGACTCAGCGAAACTGAAAAAAAAACTGATGTATCCAAAAAAATAGTCAATCTACATGCTATTTTTAAGTACAATATCTGAGATGAACAAAACCGTTAGAGGAAGGATGCTAACACTTGGTATTCTTTCAGTTGGCACAAAAATGTACCTTTCTGTGCAATACTGTAACTATTCAGTACTGTACTGACATGGAATGAGAGAAAAAAAGGAAATCTCTAGCCCATTACAAAGCTGCTGCAGGAGTCTAAGATATCAGGTTTGCATCCACCTTGAAATCATTGACTAGAATGTGATTCCGTCATGAAGTATGAATTTGGGAATACAGTATTTTGCATTTCTATGACTGGTCCAGCCGACTTCTGAACCAAAAAGAACTTTTCACACCCTTGCCTTAGAATATTACAGTTTAATTTGTGATTCAGCGTTTCCTCTGCCTTTCCTCTGGAGGTCATGTTTAAACCTTCATATAATGATACTGCTAATAGGCTACAAACTGAATGATGAGTCTTGCAAATATGATGCATCTAATAAGCTAAATGACTTGACTCCTACTTGAGACTCAATGGCCTCCTAGGACCAAAGACTGGGTACCAGAGAGGTGATAACTCAAAGGTGAGAACCAATTTAAAGACTGACACATTTTGTGGAATGCTAAATGTATCTTTAAACAAAATCATAGTGTCCACATACAGTAGTTTCTGTTTCATGTGTTGAGTTACTGTGAAATGTTACTTGGCTTTACTGGAAAGTGGTCTCTCTCATCCACTATCCACTAAGTGTTTTGACTTGTGAAGACTGCAGCTGCATATATTTTTTGATGCGTCCTAGCATCCTTATAAGAGGGTATGTCCGTCTATCGGTCTGTCGATCTGAAATGCTTCTTTCAATTGCAATTCCCTCCCGTGTCCAAAAGGCGGCAGTGCATAGATGGACGCATCTTTGTCTGCCTGTTGGACTTGTTATTTAGTAAGCTCCTAAACAGTAACTGTACACAGCAGATATTATGTTCACATGTGTAATGTGCACCTACAAAATGTGAATGTACATTTGAAGGTTAGAGAATGTAACCATAGTTTATTTTCATAATTAATGCTTCTCATTGAAATGTTACTTTTTTTTACCAATACTTTTCACCACCACCAAACACTTAAAGGTGCACCGTGTAAGATGGTGGCGTAGGGTGGCCAGAGTAGGTATTGCAACTATGCAGCTCATTGAAACTATGCTTCCTATAGCCAAATTTGATCTTTCCATGAATATTCTCTGAATAATAAACCAATATTTACTAGTATGACCAAGGCACTGTACATTTTGCAGCTACAAATGTCTATTTATAGAAATTCAAAATGGCGGACCATGGAGAAGATCCCCCTTTTCATGTATGAAAAATGCAATTGTCGCAGTCATAATGAATACTTCGAATTCATGTGACAGAAAATAAGTTGTGTGGTCACTGTACGTCTACTGTACTGTAGATAAGAGATCAAATACATAATGTTGGGCAGACATGTTGGATGTCCATGTGTTGCTGGTGGCAGAAGGAATGCCACGTAGCATAGACTAATGGGTACATGACCACCTACCTTAATGTCTGCAGCTTACAGTGAGGACTAGACAGCTCCTTACAGATGAATTCAACTCCTGAATCTCCCAAGGCATTGTTACTCATGTCCATCTCCAGCAGAGGGGTTGCTGATTGCAGAGCATGGACCACAAACTCACAGGATTTATCAGTGAGCTGACAACCAGATAGTCTGTAAAATAATAAAAGGCTCAGTAAGCCCAGAACATAACAGCACAAATCACTTTTCTTCAACAGTTACAACAGTAACATAATGATAATTTTTGATCTCTTGTCTTTAGCTATCTGTGTTGTGTTATCTGCTGTTAAAGACGAGACTAGACTCTAGACTATAGAAAAAGAATCCATTTCAAAAAGCAACATACCGAAGCTTTTTAACCTCACGTTCAGGATTCTTCCATGCGGAAAGTAATAGCTCCTGTGCAGGCCTTGTAAGGGAACTGTTGTCCAAATCCAGCTTTGTTGCACAGGAGGGGTTTGATATCACAGTTAAAACCAGCCAAACACAGCCATCAACGGAGAGACATTTAGGGGAGATCCTGAAAGAGACATTAAAGCAGAAAAAGAGCCATTATGACTCATATCCACACTGCCCTTTTTATTTTTCCATGTTCATGTACAGTATGCAGGAGCTTCATGGTATTGTTCTACACTCCCAGAGGGATATTAGTGTCATACCAACTATGCTTTAGTTCATAAGCCATTCCCATAGAACTATGACATAAATGTTACTTACACATTCAACACAGACATATAAGAACTTTACTGAATTCAATTCACTTCACCCAATGCATTCAATTTGTGAAAAAAAATGCTATATTAAGGCATCATGCAAGGAACATTTTGACAATGTATGCTGAGGTTTTTTATGAATTCGGCTAAACACCATCTCTCAGGACAATTCAATCTGCCACAATATACTTGACAATTGACACAGCATGCAATATGTGACATCTTCAAAAATACTTTTAGAAGAGTGGAAAAGGGAAGAAAACCCCACACCTTAATGTCTGCAGTTTGCCGTTGGTGTGGTGTAATGCTGTATATAGTAGCTGGACTCCATGCACACCCATGTTATTATCAGCCAGATCCAGCTCTGTCAGGGAGACACAGGACTGCAGGGCAGAGGCCAGAGCTTTGTAGGATTCATCAGTCAGCTTACAGGCAACTAATCTACAAGGAGAAAGACATATGTAATTTCACCAAGAAGAAAATTATTTACATGCTAACATTACACTTTAAACTAAACAAAATGAGTAGGGTATTCCTTGCTTAATTATTGTTTGATTTCTTCTTAATTCAATCAGCATTGCTAAATCCCTCCAATTTATCGTAATTTTTCCATCGAATAGATTCCTACATAATCAGCAATGTGCCGCATATTTTTGCAATGCAGCATATTTTCTACTATGCCGTACAATTATGGCAAAAAACAGCAAACATACTGCCCAGCCATTATAAAAAAAACATGGGGGTGCAACCTCTGATACGTGCCAAAAATGTAACTCCAACTATACTCCGCTGTAACACAGTTTGTAACAGTGTCCGTCACATAGCATTACTTTACACAGGCAAGTTCAAGTCAAGTCAAGTCAAGTCAAGTCAAGTTTATTGTCAATTTCTTTACATGCACTGGTCATACAAAGAATTTGAAATTGCGTTTCTTGCTCTCCCATGCAGACATAGACTAATCTAGGTAAGGACATAGACAGTATAGACATAGACAGTACTCATACATGGACATAGACAGTATGGACGTAGACATTGCTCATACAGACATTTAAAGTGCAAGACTGGACAACAGAAGACTTGTAGAGAACATACATTAAGAGGAGGTATTTTGTTGTTCTTTTTCTAAAAGTCCTTTATAGCGTTCTGACATAGTAATAGTAGCATTTTGAAGAGAATAAATAATTAAAAAAGGTTTTTATTAAATACACCAGCAGCAGTATGTGTGTGTGTGTGTGTGTGTTTGTATGTGTTTTGTGTGCGTGTGTGTGTGTGTGTGTGTGTGTGTGTGTGTGTGTGTGTGTGTGTGTGTGTGTGTGTGTGTGTTTAGTGCAGGTAGAAAGTGCGGTGTGCGTCTGTGTGTGTGTACCTGTGTATGTGTGTGTGTGTGTGTGTGTGTGTGTATGTGTGTGAGTATGAGTTGTGTGTCAGTGTGTGTATGTTTGGGTTTAGTGCAGAAAGTGCAGTGTGCTTGTGTGTGTGTGTGTGTGTGTGTGTGTCTGTGTGTGTGTGTGTGTGTGTGTGTGTGTGTGTGTGTGTGTGTGTGTGTGTGTGTGTGTGTGTGTGTGTGTGTGTGTGTGTGTGTGTGTGTGTTTTGAGTTAGTGCAGGTTGAAAGTTCAGTCACAGATGTAGTAGTGCAGGTGGAATGTTCAGTCGCAGATATGGTGGTGGGGATGAGGGGGGGGAGCGTTGTCAGTGGCCTGGCTGGCTAGAGGCTGACAGTGAAGGGAGAGTGGGTTGAGTGTTCAGTATCTTGATTGCTTGATGCATCGTGCTGCTTGCAAGCCTGGTGGTACGGGAACGGAGGCGCCTGTACCTCTTTCCAGAGGGCAGGAGGCTGAACAGTTTGTGTGCAGGGTGGCTTGTGTCTTTGATGATCATCAGTGCTTTCCGGGTGAGGCGTGCGGTGTAAATGTCCTGCAGGGAGGGGAGTGGTACTCCAATGATCTTCTTCGCTGTGTTCACAACACGCTGGAGTGTCTTCCTGTTTTTCTCCGTGCAGCTTCCTCCCCACACTGTGATGCAGCTGGACACGACGCTCTCTATGGTTCCTCTGTAGAATGTTGTCATGATGGAGGGTGTAGCACTTGCCTTCTTTAGTTTGCGCAAGAAGTAGAGACGCTGATGGGCCTTCTTCGCCAGTGATGTAGTGTTGGTGGTCCAAGAGAGGTCGTCGCTGATGTGCACTCCAAGGAACTTGGTGCTGCTCACTCTCTCCACAGCATCACCGTCGATGGTCAGTGGTGGCAGTTGTTTTTGGACCCTCTGAAAGTTGACAACAATCTCCTTGGTCTTGTTGACATTCAGCAGGAGGTTGTTGTCTTTGCACCATCTGGCCAGCAGGTCTACTTCTTCTCTGTAGTGGGTCTCATCGCCCTTAGTGATGAGGCCCACCAGTGTTGTATCATCCGCAAACTTCACTAGATGGTTAGTGCTGTGGGTCGTTGTGCAGTCATGTGTCAGCAGCGTGAACAGCAGGGGGCTGAGAACACAACCTTGCGGAGCCCCCGTGCTCAGGGTCAGGGTGCTTGAGGTGTTATTCCCTACCCGTACTGCTTGTGGTCTCTGCATCAGGAAGTCCAGCAGCCAGTTGCAGAGGGAGGTGCTGAAACCTAGTTTGTCCAGTTTTCTGATGAGTTGTTGTGGTATTGTGGTATTGAATGCTGAGCTGAAGTCAATGAACAGCATTCTCACATATGAGTCTTTATTGTCCAAGTGGGTGAGGGCTGGATGGAGGGCAGAGCAGATTGCATCCTCCGTGGATCGCTTGGCTCGGTATGCGAACTGGTAGGGGTCCAGGGTGGGGGGTAGGGTGGCTTTGATGTGTGACAGGACTAGCCGTTCAAAGCACTTCATGATTATGGGCGTCAGTGCTACAGGACGGTAGTCATTGAAGCATGATGGTGATGATTTCTTCGGCACGGGTATGATGGTAGCAGCTTTGAAAAGTGATGGGATGACTGCTTGCTCCAGAGAGATGTTAAAGATGTCTGTGAAGACATCCTTCAGCTCTTCTGCACAATCCTTCAACACTCGGCCAGGTATGTTGTCTGGGCCAGCTGCTTTGCGTGGGTTGATGGTGGCCAGTGTCCTCTTCACACTGGCAGAGGACAGGTACAGGGGTTGATCATGGGGGGGAGGGGGAGTTTTCTGTGGATGAGTTGACTTCACGCAAGTCCGACATATAATTGACCTATCAGAAGTAGGCTATCAATAGTTTCAGCGACATATATATTTCAATACTACAAGCTAGAGAGCATTCCAAGAGAGTTGATCTGGTGGCTGGTTTTCGAGGGCTGGTTTTCAAGCTGTGCCGTGCTGTTGTGCCGTACCTGACTCAACAAAACTGAAAAAAACTGTGGCCAAGTTGTCCTGTGTCGAGCTGTACCGGGTAGAAAATGGGCAGTGGAAAAGAGCCTATATATCCAAAAAAGAGTCAATCTACATGCTATTTTTAAGTACAATATCTGAGATGAACAAAACCATTAGAGGAAGGATGCCAACACTTGGTATTCTTTCAGGTGGCACCAAAATGTACCCTGTGCAATACTGTAACTATACAGTACTGTACTGACATGGAATGAGAGAAAAAATGAATCCTCTAGCCCATTACAAAGCTGCTGCAGGAGTCTAAGATATCAGGTTTCTATCTACCTTCAAATCATTGACTAGAATGTGATTCCGTCATGAAGCATGAATTTAGGAAAACAGTATTTTGCATTTCTATGACTGGTCCAGCATACTTCTGAAACAAAAAGAACTTTTGACACCCCTGCCTTAGCATATTACAGTTTAAATGTGTGATTCAGCGTTTCCTCTGCCTTTCCTCTGGAGGTCATGTTTAAACACTCAAGTCTGTGCCCTCATATAATGATACCAAAGATTCTCTGTTGCTTTAAGAACGTCTCTGATGATACTGCTAATAGGCTACACACTGAATTATGTGTCTTGTCAAGTATGATGCAGCCAATAAGCAAAATGACTGATTCCTACTTGAGTCTCAATTACCTACTAGGACCAAAGACTGGGTAACAGAGAGGTGATAACTCAAAAGGTGAGAACCAATTTAAAGACTGTCACATTTTGTGAAATGCTAAATGTATCTTTAAACAAAATCATAGTGTCCACATAGAGTAGTTTCTGTTTCATGTGTTGAGTTACTGTGAAATGTTACAGGGCTTTACTGGAAAGTGGTCTCTCTCATCCACTATCCACTAAGTGTTTTGACTTGTGAAGACTGCAGCTGCATATATTTTTAGATGCGTCCTAGCATCTCTATAAGAGGGTATGTCCTTCCGTCGGTCTGTCTGTCTGAAATGTATTCTTAAATTGCTATTCCCTCCCGTGTCCTCAAGGCGGCAGTGAATAGACGGATGCACCTTTATCTGCCAGTCGGACTTGTTATTTTGTAAGCTCCTAAACAGTAACAGTACATAGCAGATATTATGTTCCCATGTGTAATGTGCACCTACAAAATGTGAATGTACATTTGAATGTTAGAGAATGTAGTGGAATCATAGTTTATTTTCAGAATTAATGCTTCTCATTGAAATGTTACTTTTTTTTACCAATACTTTTCACCACCACCAAACACTTAAAGGTGCACCGTGTAAGATGGTGGCGTAGGGTGGCCAGAGTAGGTATTGCAACTATGCAGCTCATTGAAACTATGCTTCGTATAGCCAAATTTGATCTTTCCATGAATATTTTCTGAATAATAAACCAATATTTACTAGTATGACCAAGGCACTGTACATTTTGCAGCTACAAATGTCTATTTATAGAAATTCAAAATGGCGGACCATGGAGAAGATCCCCCTTTTCATGTATGAAAATTGCAATTGTCGCAGTCATAATGAATACTTCGAATTCATGTGACAGAATATAAGTTGTGTTCCCACTGTACGTCTACTGTACTGTAGATAAGAGATCAAATACATAATGTTGGGCAGACATGTTGGATGTCCATGCGTTTCTAGTGACAGAAGGAATGCCACATAGCGGAGACTAATGGGTAAGACAATGCCCACCTACCTTAATGTCTGCAGCTTACAGTGAGGACTAGACAGTCCCTTACAGACGAATTCCACTCCTGAATCTCCCAAGGCATTGTTACTCAGATCCATCTCCAGCAGGGTGTTTGGTGATTGCAGAGCATTGGCCACAATCTCACATGATTGATCAGTGAGCTGACAACCAGATAGTCTGTAAAGTGAAAAAGGCGCAGTAAGCCCAGAACATAACAGAACAAATCACATTTTCTTCAAGACAACATAATCAGTTTTTGATTCCTTGTCTTTAGTTGTCTTTGTTGTGTTATCTGCTGTTAAAGACGAGACAAAAAAGAATACATTTCAAAAAGCAACATACAGTACCTAAGGTTTTTAACCTCATGTTCAGAATTCTTCCATGTGGAAAGTAATAGCTGCTGTGCAGGCCTTGTAAGGGAACTGTTGTCCAAATCCAGCTTTGTTGCACAGGAGGGGTTTGATATCACAGTTAAAACCAGCCAAACACAGCCATCAACGGAGAGACATTTAGGGGAGATCCTGAAAGAGACATTAAAGCAGAAAAAGAGCCATTATGACTCATATCCACACTGCCCTTTTTATTTTTCCATGTTCATGTACAGTATGCAGGAGCTTCATGGTATTGTTCTACACTCCCAGAGGGATATTAGTGTCATACCAACTATGCTTTAGTTCATAAGCCATTCCCATAGAACTATGACATAAATGTTATTAACACATTCAATACAGACATACAAGTACTTGACTGTATTCAATTCAATTATCTCAATGCATTACATTTGTTTTAAAAAATTCTATATTCAGGGACCATGCAAGGAACATTCTGACAATGTACATCAGATATATTTTTTAAATGGATTTTGCTGAACATTGTCACTAAGGACAATTGAATGTGCCAAATCATATTTCAGATGCTTTTCGAAGACTGGAAAAAAAGAAGAAAGCCGAGCACCTTAATGTCTGCAGTTTGCTGTTGGTGTGGTGTAATGCTGTATAGAAGCTGGACTCCATGCACACTCATGTTATTATCAGCCAGATCCAGCTGTGTCAGGGAGACACAGGACTGAAGGGCAGAGGCCAGAGCTTTGTAGGATTCATCCGTCAGGTTACAGCCACCAACTCTACAATGAGGAGGAAATGTGTAATTTCACAAGGCAAGCATGTTCACATGTTAGCATTAGGGTAAATATGAGTTGTTGTCGGCACAGCTAAGATGCAATATCAACGAGCTGTTAGTGAGCATTTCCATGCGCTCCCTCTGTGTCACATTAACAATAGACACAAGTCACGAAAAAAGTAAATCGGTTGTCTTATAGCAGTTATTCCAGAATTGATCTCAGAGAGACTGAACAGGTCAGAGATTGTGGGGTCGAGGTAGTTGATTTCTAATTGCCACAAAACTCCCATCTTCTAAATACAGTTTAACCAGTAAGTAAGAACACCTGTAAAACCAGCCCAGTAGTGCTGTTGGTTCCAGTGCTCAGCTTCGGTATGGAATCCTGACCGGTGACAAGCACCAAACAGTTGCCGGAATAAAAAACAGTTGCATTTGAAATTGAAGCCTACATGCTCCAGATTCCCTTACACAACCACAAGCAGTTTTTGGAGAAGGTCTGACAATTATTGAAGCAGCAAAGAATAATAGTATACTATAGAGTATATAATAGAGTATATTATTCAAACATCCAATGGTATCAAGGTGACAAAACATTGTATTTTTGGAGTGAGGAGTACGCATACTTAAAAGTGTGCAGACTCCTCACTCTAAAATTACCGTTTGCCTTTGTCCTGCACCTTTTCCTGGGATGTGCACAATCTTAACCTTCGACATAACATTGTATACAACCTTCACTAATCCTATCTCTTGGAAGAATTACTGACCTCAGCGTCTCCAGTTTGCAGTGTGGGCTCTGAAGAGCAGACAGCAGCTTTCCCCCTGACTTCTGGAGGTCACTGCGACTCAGATCCAACTCTCTTAGGGGAGAGTTTGGAGACTGTAGAGCTGAGGCCACAGTCTCACAGGATGCCTCTGTCAGTTTACAGTCATCTAACCTGTCAGAATCAATGGAATAGAGAATGTAAGTGTCTGCAAAGACTCTCTCACCCTAGTCTTCTTAATCTAAATACGTTTAGTTGTAGGCAACTTCTTTTTGGAGCTTGGCAGGCATTTAAATCTCTTTCAGATCATGTTGAGACCGACAGAGAAGCATGCTGATATTCATTCCCATACATAATCTCCAATCAACTGATATGTTCTTGCTGAAAATGTAAGTTTTCAGGAAATGGATAGTTGTTTGGTGATGCCAATGAAAAAAAGCTATTTCTATGAACCATGACGAAAACGAAGATGTCAGCAGGATCTTATATGTAACAACACCCGGTTTGAGGCAATTTGATCACTAGTAAGCATCTTGGTTACATATTAATTTGGGACCTGATGTGAGAACAGCACCATTTTACATCATGAAACATTTTATCACAATAATCATATCATTCAACTGCCCTCAGATACTTCAAAGCAGTCTGACTGCAAAAGCTGTCTAAATAAAATCTACATACAGTATATTCAGACAACATGGAAATGCACAATGGATAATAAAATACATTTTACAGACAGTCAATATTGCACAACTGACATTGTCTATGATAAAGTTAAACTTGAATTTGATTGTAGATGTTAACTCACAGAGCCTTTCTACAGCATCGTAGGACTGGAACCAATCTCCTGCGACCCTCTGGAGAGGTTTTGTATTTCTTCAGATGAAACTCATCTATCACTTCGTCAGACATCAGAAGCACATGTGCCAGGGCAGAGCAGTGAGCCAGTGAAAGCTGTTTGACTGATCCCTTCTCTGCTTTGAGATAAGCCTGTATTTCATCATGGACAGATGTGTTGTGCATTTCAACCAGACAGTGGAACAGATTGATGCACCTCTCGGGGGAGATGTTTGGTCTCTGCATCACCTTCAGGTTCTTGATTGTTTTCGACACACTCTCTGGGCTGCTGTGGGTATGTGTCAGGAGGCCAAGCATGAGGCCATGATTTGACGTCAGGGAAATGCCATGAAGGAAACGAACAAACAAATCAAGGTGTCCATTCTTGCTTTCCAAAGCTTTGTTCACTGCACTCTTCAACAACTCATCAAGAGACAATGTTGTTATGCTGGCATTGCTTTTTACAAACTGTCCCAAGACCTCCACATTCTTATTAAGATAAGACGCAAACACATGCAGAGCAGCGAGAAACTCTTGGATGCTCAAATGGACAAAGCAGTAGACCTTTTGGCGTTCGAATACACATTCTTCCCTGAAGATCTCAGTGCACATGCCAGAGTACACTGATGCTTCACTGACATCAATGCCACACTGTCTCAGGTCTTCTTCATAGAACATGAGATTGCCATTCTCCAGGTGTGTGAATGCCAGTTCCGCCAGTTTCAGAATGACGCTCTTGTGGGATTCTAGAAGCCTCTGCCTATCTGCTTCAGATTCCTCTTGATACTTCTGGTGCTTCCTGGTGGTCTGGATTAGCAGGAAGTGTATGAACATCTCTGTCAGAGTTTTAGGGGCTTCCCTCCCATCTTCTTCTTCCAGTATCTGCTGAAGGACAGTGGCAGCGATCCAACAGAAGACTGGCATGTGGCACATAATGAAGAGGCTTCTAGATGCTTTAATGTGTGTGATGAGTCTGTCGGCTAGACTGTGATCATTGATTCTCTTCCTGAAGTACTCTTCCTTCTGTGGATCACTGAACCCTCGTACTTCTGTCACCAGATTGACAAACTGGGATGGGATCTGATTGGCTGCGGCTGGTCTGGAGGTTATCCAGATTCGAGCAGAGGGAAGCAAGGCTCCTTGAATGAGACTCGTCAGAAGCACATTCATGGGTGACAACTGTGTTGCATCTGAAACCTTCTCGTTCTTTTGAAAATACAGTTGAAGTCGACTCTCATCCAGACCATCAAAGATGAATATGATGTTGCAATCTTTGTACTCACTATTGTCCAATACACTAAGCTCAGGGTGAAAGTCAAGCAGGAGCCTGTGAAGACTGTATTGGGCATCTTTGACTAAATTCAGCTCTCGGAATGGAAGCACAAACATGAAATCCACATCCTGATTAGCATTGTCTTCTGCCCAGTCAAGGATGAACTTCTGTACTGAGACTGTTTTTCCGATGCCAGCTATCCCCTTTGTCATGACAGTTCTTATGTGTCCCTCCTGTCCAGGTAAGGGCTTGAAGATGTCATTGCAGTTGATGGATGTGTCGTCTGTAGTTTGTGGTCGGGATGCAGCTTCTACCTGCCAAACTTCATGTTCGTTATTCACGTCTTCACTTTCTCCCTCAGTGATGTAGAGCTCTGTGTAGATCTTGTTCAGGAGTGTTTGGGCTCCTGGCCTTATGATGCCTTCAGATATACTCTCAAATCTCTTCTTCATTTTGGCTGTATGGCTCATCAGTACACTATTCAGGTCACAGTTTCCTTATGGCATAAAAACAAAGTTTAAAGTTAGTTTAATCTTGAAAATAATACATGACCTTATATTCTTAAGAAATTCTTAATTGTAAATGTATTGTTGTCATTTCTATTAGTGTATATAAAACATTATTTTGAAATGAAATATAGAACTCACCTGCTAGTCTTGCCCTTTTAGCTGGAACATGGTCAGTCAGGATGTGGTTGCTGTCTGCTGGGTGATGACCTAAAGGAGGCTGTCGAGAAGGCTGTGCTGTACGCTTGTGTGGATTCACGGGACCCTTCCCCATCTCAGAGTTTGGGTATGGAGGATATTGTGCAATGACTGCAGGAGACTGTAGAGGGAACTGTGCCATAGGCATATGTGGATTTAGATGATCCTGTCCCATCTCTGAGTTTGAGTATGGAGGATATTGTGCAATGACTGCAGGAGACTGTAGAGGGAACTGTGCCATAGGCATATGTGGATTTAGATGATCCTGTCCCATCTCTGAGTACAGAGGATGCTGCTGCAGGTATGCATGTTGGTATGGAGACGGGTGAGGCAATGATGGAGGTCTGGAGAGATGACGTTCCAGCATTTCATTGTGGTGGTAAAGGGAAGGATCACGCATGGTTACAGATGGGTTTACAGTGGGTTGTGTCATGGTTGCAGAATGGTATAGCGCATGTTGTGCCATGGTTGCAGAAAGGTGTGCAGAAGGTTGCGTTATGATTTCATTGGGATTTACAGTAGGTTGTGCCATGGTTGCAGATGGGTTTGCAGTAGGTCGTACAGCGGCTCCAGAGAGGTATAGGTTAGGGGGCGCAGCATACGCAGAAGGGTATACATTGGGTTGCACAATTGTTGTGTATGGAAGAGTTTGTGCTATAGGCCCATGTGAATGTAGGAAGGGCTGTGCCATGGTCGTGTCGGGGTTGATAACAGCTTGTGTTCTGCATGTTGTCCTGCACTGGGGACAGCTGTAGTCTCTTGATGGACCAGACTGGCTCCAGCAGCTGCTGATGCACTGGCTGCAGAAACTGTGTCCACAGGTGGTGATGACTGGGGAATCCAGCAGCTTCAGACCACACACACCACACCTGGATTGATACTGTGTTAGACTGTTCCTGAACCCACAACAAAGAAAATGATCTTAATATAACATCAATTGTAACTAAATTGTACAATTAAAGACAAGCAGACAACATTGTAAAATAAAAACAGGTTCCTCAAGAAACCTTTGGTGGATCTTCAGTTTGTAATTGTGGGTGAACCTCTAAAAAGGTTTTAGGTCACTGTATGTCAGTAGATCTACAACAATTATCTCACCTTGGGTCAGACTGTGGGGGAGCTCTGCTGAATTGTAGGGGCTGCAGCATAGACCGGTCACTCTTCATGGATACACAGCTGGGCACTGGAGACACTGGCCTGATCTTCTCTGGTCTGGAATACAAGGAGTGAGTTTTACATTTGATAAAAATCCATTTCATACACAATCTCACACTAACACTCAATCACACACACGCACAAGTTTAGGCCAAATGCCCGATCTCTTTCTCTTTCACACGCGTGCACACAGCTATTCTACTACATGCCAGTAAGTCAACTGCTGTTGACTCACTTTGTATCAGATCGTGGGCTTCCACTGCTGAAGCGTGGGGGCTCTATCATGGACCAGTCACTCTTTATGGACACACAGCTGGGCACTGGAGAGACTGGCCTGGGTGTCTGTAGTCTGGAACAGAAAGGGGTGAGTTACAGATTTGGTCAAATCTGTTTCACACACAATATCACATTTTTCACTCACAAACACACACACACACACACACACACACACACACACACACACACACACACACACACACACACACACACAGACACACACACAAACACAAACACGCACACAGCTATTGACTCACTTTGTATCAGACTGTGAATCGTCTCTGCTGAAGTTTAGGGGCTGCTCCATAGACCAGTCACTCTTCATGGAAACACAGCTGCGCACTGGAGACACTGGCCTTGGCTTCTCTGGTCTGGAACACAAGGAGTGAGTTACAGATTTGGTCAAATGTATCTTAAACACAATTTATTTATTATTATATATTATTATTATTACACATTATTTATTTATAAATAATGATATATTATATATAAATAATATATATATATATATATTCATAAATATATTTATAAATAAATAATGAGACGTAGCTTGTGAGTGCGGATTTTTCTTCTTTAAGTTGATACCTTTTATCGCTCAAAATCATTCATTTTTTCCAAGAAGTTGAGCGCGTCCTCTGACAAACTTGATAACATGTCAGCAGACACTTTACAACACAGACAAGACCCCCGCCCCCATCCCACCCCCCAAAAAACAAAAAACACACAAAATTAATTTGGTGTGATGTTTGCCTGGATATTAGTTTGAGGATAGTTTCATGAGTCAGTTTCATTTTAACCAGCTACCACTGTGTCTCAACAATAATATGGTTGAAGTGCCTCAACATTCAAATCCACGTTTAATTGGCTGCCTTTTTGCAATATTTCCGACCGCGTACAGCACATGTAGGCTAGTTGCGCTGCATGCCTCTGTGTGCCGCCAAAAAGACGAAATGTACCGGAGATGTGCTTACGGCAACTTTCACAGCAATCTGAAATTTGTGCAGAGATCCGCAGTTTTCCACATTCAGTCAGTCTTAGTACATCTGGACGTGACCGTGGAAAGGTAATTAAGTAGTTATTTTGTCCGTAAGTGAGCTTAGTACATGAGGCTCCTGATCCCTCCAACAATTATCTCACTTTGGGTCAGACTGTGGAGATCCACTGCAGAAGCGTGGGGGCTCTATCATGGACCAGTCACTCTTTATTGACACACAGCTGGGCACTGGAGACACTGATCTGAGCTTCTCTGGTCTGGAACACAAGGAGTCAGTTATAGATCTGGCCAAATGTATCTCAAACACAATGTCTCTCTTTCTATCTCTCACTCACTCTTCAGGGTATT
>NC_085857.1:44207260-44302289 GCF_034702125.1 Engraulis encrasicolus | reverse complement strand
CTGTGATGCCTCGCTTGTCTCTGCTGGCAGCCAGTGCATGGCGCGTCTCAGTCTGTAGTTCTGTAGCCTAGTAGTTTAGTGAGTCCATTTAAGTTGAGTTTAGGTCCTAAAACATTCCCAGAGAAAGAGAAAAAATAGCCGACGTTGAGGGAAGTGTTCATTTTGAAACATGTTCAACCCTCTTGTCCATGACGAAGACATGTGTTTCTGTTTAGTAGTACTAGTAGTGTATGTTAAGTGTATTTGTATTTTTAAAGTAATGTGCTAAAGTTTGGTATTAGAACGTATATTTGTTGTAAAGTTATGATTGATAATATGATTTATGAAATATGATTTTAGTATATGAAGTACACTTGTACAAAGTTTGATTTCAGTATCAAAAAGTCAACTTTAAAATGTGTTTAAGCTCTACTTAATCATATGTCAAGTGTATTTAAGTATACTATAAGTTTTCCCAAAATAACACAACTTAAGTATGTACTTCTGCAGCATGCTATAAAGTAGGCCTACTTTCTTATGACCTTGAAATAGATTTGTAGTATACTTAAAATACACTAAAAAGCATGCTAAAGTACACATTAAACATATTTTAAGTATTTAGTAAGTATATTGGAAATATACTTAAGTATATACTTTAAAGTTTGATTTTAGTACAAAAAAGTCAACTTAAAATGTGTACTTAATCATATTTCAAGTGTATTTAGCCTAAGTATACTATAAGTCAGAGATGGGACCAAGTCACTCATTTGCAAGTCGCAAGTAAGTCAAGTCCTTCCAATCAAGTCCGAGTCAAGTCACAAGTTAAGACACATTTGACCAAGTCAAGTCCAAGTCCAAGTCGTGCCAAAGCCAAGTCAAGTCAAGTCCAAGTCCAAGTCCAAGTCGTGCCAAAGCCAAGTCAAGTCCAAGTCCAAGTCTTATTTTTTCCAAGTCATTAACAAGTCACCTTGTATTCTATGTGCAATATTGACAATTACCTTTGGTCATAAATTCATTACCTCTCCACACTGCTTTGCATGTCCCCCTTCGCCAGTCATGTCCCGAAAATCGACCATGGTATACTATGATTTTAGTTTTTTGAGCATGGTTTGGCATTGGTTTTTGGTTTTACTAGGTTTAACTATATAAATTGACCCATGGTTTTACTCTGAAAACTAACCATGGTTTTACCACGGTTTATAATTATTCATTAAATTACTTTTATCTTTTATCCAACACATATATTGGTGACAGTCCTTTGAGCAATATGGGGTTAGGTGCCTTGCTCAAGGGCACTTCAGTCATGGATGGAGATGTAGGAAGAGGTGGGTTTAAGGGTGGGATTCAAACCTGCAACTCTGTGATCTCCAGCCGAACTCCCTAACCATTACAGCACGGCTGCAGACAAGCTTTCATGTTTGTTTGGGTGACCATGCAACCCACACTTGATCATATATATTTTTTAGCATGGTTTTTGACTATGGTTGAAGGTAAATCATTTCTTTTTTCTTTCTTTCATGCATTTTTTTCACACACAAAATGCAAAAAAATATATATATTCATTGACTTGGAGCACAATTGCAAGTCATTGCAAGCTAAAACTGTCAAGTCGAGTCAAGTCTCAAGTCAATAGCGTACAAGTCGAGTCAAGTCACAAGTCACTCCTAATATTGGCAAGTCAAGTCTCAAGTCGAGTCATTTGTGACTCAAGTCACAAGTCAGTCCGAGTCACAAGTCACAAGTCCACATCTCTGCTATAAGTTGTCCCAAAATAACATTCTTTAAACACTTTTGAAGTATATTTTAAATACAAAAATACATACTTATTAAGTATATATTAACACTTTTTTTTCTTTTTTTTTTACTTGGGTCTACTTTATATTTATCTTATCTGCTGTTTACATGTTGAATGTTGAATGTTAAATGTTGAAAGTTAAATGTAAAATGTTCATTTGTACTCTATTCATTACTGACCAATTATTGTTACCAGTCCATCACTGTTACCTGTCCTGTCTTGCACTTCATGTCAATCTGTAAAATGTCAGTCTTGTATATGTCTTGTCCTGGCATGGTATAGAGAGAAAACGTCATTTCAATTTCATTGTATGACTTGTGCATATGAAGAAAGTGACAATAAAAGCTAACTTGACTTGAAGTGCATATCGCAAAAGTTCTATATTCTCTAGTTTTTAAGCAGCATTTTTAACCAATCAATCAATCAATCAATCAATCAATCATAGGCTAAATATTTATCGAGCACATTATCATACATAGCCCGCATGTCATTCAATGTGCTTAAGAATAGAGAAAAGAGAAGAAGAGGAAGAAAAAAACCTAGTTTATGTTATAGATAGTGCGTAATTGACTATCACGAAAGGCAGATGAGAATAAAGCAGTTGTTAACTCCCTTTTAAATCAAGATAGGCCTACTGTTCTAATTTGAACAGGGAATTGGCTCCAGCATTTCGCAGCATAATGCCTAAATGCCATTTCATTTTTAGATGAAATGCCGTTAGATTAGGCTACTTCCACGCAGTTTTGATAGACTCGCCTTCTAAGGCTATTGATAGCTCATCTCGACAGAATGTTCAGAATTGTCAATGCAATCTATGCATAGGATTTTTGCAACTATATTTGTCTTATCATTACAATGAGTAATCCAATTACTCCACGGAGTATTATTATTATGATATAATAACATAAGATAATCCTTTATCGTCTCTTCAATAGAACTTTTGTTTGGACATGTGAGTGTGATGTAGGCCTTCACAAAAACATAGTACAACAGACAGAAAAATGACACACACATGTACACTGAACAAGGAAATATGTAACATATACGGACAGCTTCTGTTAATATAGTTCTGACTGCATCTTGGCCCATACCAACCAGCTAACATTCGTCCAAAATAGTAATGCAAACCAAACATATTGCCCCCTCATCCCTTTCAGAGAGGTAAAAAAAGAAAGAATAAACAAAAAGTAAAGTATGCATGCATGTAGTGTGTAGAATGCGACTGCTCTGCAGTTGAAAGGTTGTAATAGGCCCACTCGTGTGTTAGACTGCATCCCAATATGTGACCTTGCCTCCTCCACTTGTGCTTGTCTCCTCGCCCCGCCTCCTGGCCCCTCCTCCGTGGAGCAAACGATAAAGTTTCCCAGCTGTCAGCCTAGCCACAACAACTTTTGAGGGACTGTTTTTCATTCACCATCCCAATTGCAAATGAGAAAAAGACTCTATAATTGAGCTTTTGCAAGATATTGAAATATAATGCTGTTGTCAGTGATGTCATCATGACGAGAAGCGAGTGGAGGAGGCAAGTGGAGGAGGCAAGGTCCCATATTAAGATGCACTCTTAGTGTTGCTATTAGAAGGGCACTGCGCATGTCACCAATATGGATAGCTTACATGCTCCCGCCATAACTGTTTCGAACTCACAAAGGGAGGGGCGCTTGGCCCTAGTAAGCCCGGTTTCAAGCAGGTCCTCCTGTCTGGCATAAATACGCGGGGCTCACCATGAGAAGGTACTAGTCTTTGTGATTACAGAGAGACAACATGAGCGGACGCGGCAAAGGAGGAAAAGGTCTTGGAAAGGGTGGCGCTAAGCGTCATCGCAAAGTCCTTCGTGATAACATCCAGGGAATCACCAAGCCTGCAATCAGGCGCCTGGCTCGCCGTGGTGGTGTGAAGCGTATCTCTGGCCTCATCTACGAGGAGACCCGTGGTGTGCTGAAGGTGTTCCTTGAGAACGTGATCCGTGATGCCGTCACCTACACCGAGCATGCCAAGAGGAAGACTGTCACAGCCATGGACGTCGTCTATGCTCTGAAACGCCAGGGCCGTACTCTGTACGGTTTCGGAGGTTAAATATCGACTCACCCGACAAAAACCAAAGGCTCTTTTAAGAGCCACCCACTTATCTAAAAAAGCTAATTTATCCATTGTGTCCACACTCAAATGAAGGGAACATCTGTATGAAACAATGAAATGGTTAGTTTTATGCAAAATGGGTAACGAACAATTCTATTAGCCTTGCACTGCAAAGTAGCCTACACCAGCTGCCTCAGAGTTTAATTTAAGTCAATTTAAGTCCTTATTACAGTTTGAAGCTTTGAAATTGAACTTTGTTCAAAGTAAAACAATTACATCAATTTGTAATCCGGAGGCAGTTGAACTTGTTATTTCAATTTAGACCATGGCCATTGCCGTGCGTAGTAGAATTATTTAACTGTATCTATCATGACTTATTGACTCAGCTTTATTTAGTGTGTAGGACTTTCCCAGCAGGTTTCCTATGAGCTGGCCGTGCCAAAAGCCACTTTCCACACTGTGGTCCATTGTGTAAATGTATATATAAAAATCGTGAAAATGGTCAAGAATGCCCCTCACAATAATTTCCCCCTGGGATCCATAAATGATACTCTATACTACAGAATGAATAATGTAGGAAACTACATATGTTAGGCAGGTACAATAAGGTCTGCTATTTACCCTAATACGAAACTTGAGTCTGCTTGCTCGCAACATAGGCTACACGTAGGCTACTCATAATAACATTTCAGGTGATTTAAGTTCATCTGACTAGAATAAGCTGCTTGTATTACTTTGTTGAACGTAATTTATTTCGTTAAAAAAGTGCGGGAAATGGCCAGTATGCAACGAGGGCAAAACTAACGTTTGTGGGTAGAGTGTTCTTTGAGGCAGACGGAACGTCCCCCTATTTCAAAAGTGACCAATCATCGCCTCTGAAAATGGAGGGAAATGGCTCATTGGATTGTCCTTGAGCTCAGCTTGTGCCGACTTGAAGTGAGTTATTTGCATACTGGTGGGTATAAGAACAGCAGAGCAATCATGCCAGACACCATTGTCCCTGACAACTGCTAACCATGCCTGATCCAGCCAAGCCTGCCCCCAAGAAGGGCTCCAAGAAAGCCGTGAGCAAGACCGCCGGAAAGGGTGGCAAGAAGCGCAAGAGGACCAGGAAGGAGAGCTATGCTATCTACGTGTACAAGGTCCTGAAGCAGGTCCACCCCGATACAGGGATCTCTTCTAAGGCCATGAGCATCATGAACTCCTTCGTCAACGACATCTTCGAGCGCATCGCTGGTGAGGCTTCCCGCCTGGCACACTACAACAAGCGCCACACCATCTCCTCCAGGGAGATCCAGACCGCAGTGCGTCTGTTGCTGCCCGGTGAGCTCGCCAAGCACGCCGTGTCTGAGGGAACCAAGGCCGTCACCAAGTACACCAGCTCCAAGTAAAGAGTTCTCCCCCTTTTCCCAAACCAAAGGCTCTTTTAAGAGCCACCCAAAATCTCATCAAAAAGCTATTCCATGTCTTGTGAATATTGAACAGAATGATCTGTGCAGTAGGCCTATGTGATCAAATGAAGTCTTCCACACAGACGCGCACAACCAAAGCCACCAGTCCACAAGCTAACAAAGCAAATGCAGGCAACTGAATCATTTGCCAGGCCAGGCATTTGCAGTCTTTCGCTATTGGGCCTCGCATGTGTCAACACAGCGCCTGGTTGAACTTGACCAATTCAAGTACGTATGTACAAGTGTTTTAAGTTGACCAAACTTACTGTGAGAAATCTGCTCAACTTATCAAGTTTAAGTTGACCAAAGTCAAGCAGCCAGGACCCCTAACTTTTCATTGCACGTCTGCTCTACTTTTTTGCACTGTGCTGTATTGGATCATTTTGATGCGTGTCATGTGAAGTTGCGACAGTGTAGTATAATTGGCCTTCAATCACATTTAAGATTGGGTAATATATTCTGGAAAGTACGACAAGGATGTATTGGCGAACAATAACAAATACCCACTGGTCGGCCAGCGTGCGCTCTTGCTGTAGACTCACACGTTGCTTCACAGGCTTATAGTCATGGCTTCATAATATTAAGTGAATGATTGCTGCTATATTGCACTGTGCAAGCGCTTTGTTGTGTTTGTGTCGTGATGTACTGTACTTGACACTGCGACTGGCTGGGTAGAAACAATGCTTTCATAGGAAGGTGTGGGTGGCTCTTAAAAGAGCCGTTGTTGGTTTCAGGGCAAAGACTTAAGCACGCTCTCCGCGGATACGACGAGCCAGCTGGATGTCCTTGGGCATGATGGTCACTCTCTTGGCGTGGATGGCGCACAGGTTGGTGTCCTCGAACAGACCAACCAGGTAAGCCTCGCTAGCCTCCTGCAGAGCCATGACAGCAGAGCTCTGGAAGCGCAGGTCGGTCTTGAAATCCTGAGCGATTTCCCTGACCAGACGCTGGAAGGGCAGCTTGCGGATCAGCAGCTCAGTGGATTTCTGGTAGCGACGGATCTCTCTCAGAGCCACTGTTCCTGGCCTGTAACGGTGAGGCTTCTTCACGCCACCGGTAGCCGGTGCGCTTTTACGCGCTGCCTTGGTGGCGAGCTGCTTCCTCGGGGCTTTGCCTCCGGTGGACTTGCGGGCAGTTTGCTTGGTTCTTGCCATTGTTGAGCTTCGTTGGAAGGGACGAACGTGAAGTCAAATGTGAAGCGCATGCTATTTAAGCGCTACATCCGAGACTTGCCTCCAATGACGTGTCCTCACCGATTCCCTCTGATTGGATTTCATCTCAATGGAGCTTAAAATTTAAACCATAGAGCACCGCCCCACCAAGAGTGCAATGTAGCTCTGCGCAATGGTGTTATACTAGTCAACAAGCACTTTCCATCTCCCACATGCACAATGTAGGCACATTGAATTTATATACCACTGTTAAAATATTTAGCAATCACTTTTCAACTATACCCTACATGTTTAAACACCATATGTCCTTCAACGCTATGCTATATTAAAATCACAGCCATATTTAATATGACCCTACATGCTTTTGAGTCCCATTGTGCTTTGGCACCCACACCGCAGCACTCTCACTGGTATTTCTATTTTATGCGTGTTTGAAACATCTCTGAAATATTTTCATATGCATTCAACACACAAGATGTGTATATTAGCTGTTGCACCATAGTCGTGGATGAATGCATGGCAACACACCGTGTTGGCGTCTAATGCAGGAAACATACTTGGGCAGTCAACGAGTCTTTGTATTAATAATTATAGCTAAGCAATTCCCTTCCGGTGTCGTCTTGGAACATTCTTATTTAGCCGGTATGTGGCCTAGTCTGTGTATATTATAGGCCAGGGTTTTGGATATAGGCGATAGTAACAGTCATCCCCATTCTTCATGGTATAAACATGTCAATGTGTATTTTTTGTTTTACTACGTTTCATCGTGATTTCTGTCAGACATTGAAAATTGCTCTTTTCGGGATGTGTGGGTGGCTCTTAAAAGAGCCGTTTTGTTCAGGGAAGTCTGTGGAAGATTTACTTGGACTTCTCGGTCTTCTTGGGCAGGAGAACAGCCTGAATGTTGGGCAGCACACCACCCTGGGCGATGGTGACTCCACCGAGCAGTTTGTTCAACTCCTCGTCGTTGCGCACGGCCAGCTGCAGATGACGGGGAATGATACGAGTCTTCTTGTTGTCACGAGCGGCGTTGCCAGCCAACTCGAGGATCTCAGCGGTCAAGTACTCGAGCACTGCAGCCAGGTAGACGGGTGCGCCAGCTCCCACGCGCTCACCATAGTTGCCTTTACGCAGCAGCCTGTGCACACGACCAACGGGGAACTGCAGTCCAGCCCTGGATGAACGCGTCTTGGCCTTTGCCCTAGCCTTGCCACCGGTTTTGCCTCTTCCGCTCATGTTTGGTGCTTTGTCTTAGATTTCGAAAAATCGCGTGGTTCTCGCCTCACCTCACGCCACTATATATATCCACGACTGTGAAGGCAACCTAGAGCTTGAGTGGTGACTGGCTGAAGCTGTAAGCTTTGGAGCCAATCACTGGGTAGTCAACACTGTGACGTCGTTGGGGAACTCAAAATGCGCTCTTCTCCCTAAAATCACATATTCCCCTTTTTTGGCAAACAATATACTTCATGCCATGAAATGAAAGTAAAAGCATGTATGCATGACGACGGAATTTCACACAGCCCACCATGCGCTTTGCTATGTGTGCTGTTCTCGGAGGTGTGTATTTAATAAAGTAGCAGTAGAAGTACTCTTACACATGTAATTGCGACCCTATAACATAGAACCTTTGTAATGTCATACTACTAGTGTTGTAATTACACATGTAAGCACTTCTACTGTATACAACTTGTTGCCTATCCCATTAGGAACAAACAGCTGGAGTCAGGCGTTCATTGCGCGTCTTTCTAAAGCTTTCAGCAAATATGGGCAATTAGCTATATAGTTCCTAAACAGCATGTTATGTCTACATATGTATCTTGTACAGATGTGTGTGCATGTTCAAAACCAACCATTTACTGGTAGCGTTTGGCTGGGTTCAGCCTTTGTATCGTCATGGCAATAGCGGCAGGGCCGTGAGTGGGGCCTCGGTGATTTTGCAAACAATGGACGAGGTTGGTTGTGAAAAATGGCGCAAATCACGCTTGGCAGGAGACCGCTAGTTCATTCATGTCAAACTCTCAGACAGTACCGATGCGTGCATTTCATTGGAAAGTGTGCAATTAATGAGGAAATTGGGTGGCTCTTAGAAGAGCCTTTTGTTTGAGAAACAGCAGCCTAAAATGAATTTACTTCTTCTTAGGGGCTGCCTTCTTGGGCTTGGCTGCTTTAGGTTTAGCTGCCTTGGGCTTGGCTGCCTTAGGCTTGGCTGCCTTAGCCTTCTTCGGGCTCTTTGCTGCCTTCTTGGGAGCCGCGGGCTTCTTTGCCTTCTTGGGGCTCTTTGTAGCCTTCTTGGGGGCTGCGGGCTTCTTAGCCTTCTTCGGGGACTTCTTGGCGGCGGCTGGCTTTTTGGCTGCTGCCTTCTTGGGCTTCTTTGCTGCGGCGGGCTTCTTGGCAGCTGGCTTTTTGGCCGCTGGCTTCTTGACTGCCTTCTTCTTGGGCTCGGCCGCCTTCTTGGCTAACTTGAAGGATCCGGACGCACCGACTCCTTTAGTCTGGACAAGGGTGCCTTTAGTGACCAGTCCTCTGACTGCCACTTTGACACGTGCCTTGTTCTTCTCCACATCGTATCCGCCAGCAGCGAGCGCCTTCTTCAGAGCGGCAAGGGACACTCCCTTCTTCTCCTTGGAGGCAGCGATTGCTTTTACAATCAACTCGCCGACACTTGGACCAGTCTTCTTGGGCCTGGGTGCCTTCTTCTTGGGTGCCTTTGCCGGTGCGGCAGCGGGGGCTGGAGCAGCGTCTGCCATTCTCGTTGCGTTTCTCTAACAGAGTTTCTCTTCTCAGTGAGTGACTGGATGAGCCAGTGGGCAGGACTTAAGATCGACATGAGAGCCGTAGAGATTCAACTAAGCCAGCTCTCCGACTCTTTGACTGTACTAGCAAATCGCTTGTGTTTTCTGCTCTCGGTTTATGGCAAAATATGTAAAGAATGAAACCACTTTTGGGTGCATCAACAAGTCCTCCGTTAAAGTAAACAGTTCGATGTTCACAAAAACATGAACAAAGTGGCTCTGTGTCCGTTTCTGGTGTTTAAACGTGCCCCCAACTTCAATAGTACGGGTGGAGTTATGGGGACTTGTGTCTGTTTTGTCATGGAAACTTGGGATTTTAAGGGTTTTCCAGATATCAAACGTTGTCTTCGAAGCCCATGTGATCAAATTCACAATGTCGTCTATCCAACGAAAAAGTAATAACTTGCTTACGCCTTCTGTATCATTCTACAAATAGCATGTTTTGGACTGCGTAAAACACAGTCCCTTGCGTGCCCAACTGGCCATACCCGTATAGTCATTAGGAACTTTGGGGCAAAAAACAAGCACAGATGTGCCACTAAAGTAATCATTGAGACTTTTGCCATGTTTAAACTTGGTGAACAAATGTGTGTTTGATGTTTTAATGTGTGGGTTGATGTTGCCTTCCCCGCTTTATGATCTACAATCATCATGCACTAAAGAATGGATGGCAAGGCTAAGCACACACATGGTGTACACACAAGTATTGGTCTCGGCCTTTTCATTTCACCAAACAGGACAAGGACTGCAACTCACTATGCCTCGCAACACAGTGACTTGAAACTATGGCATTTTTACTTCATAATAATGCCTGGGTGGTTTCGTATTCTGCCCATATTTACCATCATGTCCCCAGTGTTATGCAACATGCATAAGGAGATGCTGGTACTATCACTTGATATTCAACTGCTCAGTATGTAGCCTTATAACGAAGCCATCTCCCCCAAATAATGTACTGCTTTAATATTGAACTTGGAACCTTTTACCAAATTAATATATGTCTACCTTCAATATAGGCCTGAATTGCATGGGGAAATCCTGATTTGTTACGGCCCTCGGGTGAATTTTATGACCCTTGTAGGAATTCGAAGTGGCCCCTTCGAATGAAAAAGGTTCCTCACCCCTGTTTTAGAGCATCAACATATCAAGCAAATCTGAATATTGGCCATGAAAAATGTAATTGAGCTTTCATTTATGTATTAGAAGGAAGTTAATCTCATATGGTGTGACAAAATGGTAATATGGTCTGACAAGAAAACTCATGTTTATGCCTAAAATGTAATAAAAAATTGCAACAAAATTATCTGGAATGACAGAAGAAGAAGTTTTGTACAATAAAATATGATTTCATATTTATATAGTTTTCTTTTTTTATATATATTTTACACGTTGCTGTGTGTCATCAGTACCTTCAAAACCCCATGTCTGAAAGCAGGATTTAAAAGTTGACAATAAATACCATAATAATTGGTTAAAATGAAATATAACAAACATCATAGCTACTGTGATCAAGTATTTTCGATAATTAATCAAACTAAATGTATGTACAATGTTTTACAAACCTTTTTATATACTTTTTAAACTATCGAACACATGTCCGGACTTTTAGTCAACACCGTAAGATTTTTTTATAATACAAAACAAATCTACCATTATTGTGGTCAGCTCAAACTCTAAGCAGCCTGGTACTACTTCCTGTTTGGTATACATGCCATGGAGACACTGTTCTGTTAAGGTCACATTTAATATTTGATTTTATTAGTGCATCTTTAGGAAGACCACCTATGTCACAACCATAATGTGTCAACACCATAATGCATACAAATAAAGGTTATTTCAGTAATTTGTTTAATAAAAAAAATATAATAACTGTATTGGCAAGTCCTTAAGTAACTGCTGATGTACCAGATGATTTCTGTTAGAGAATCATGTGTTATTATGAAAAGTAGGTTGATTTGTCAACTCCGTAAGAGTCAACTCCATAAGATTTTCTTATTTAGTTGACATGCAAAATCTTATGGAGTTGACAAGTTCAACAAAAACTTCTCAGTATGCTAATATGTTATATATATCAAACATAGAAACAGGAGGAAAAGGAGGAAAAGTTATTTTAGGATATTATATGTATATTAATGTGCATATAACGCATATAACTACCTATTTTTCCGATATATGGACAAAAAAACTAAAGTTTAATTCAAAACAAATAAACTTTTTAAAAAGAGAAGCTTAATAATGTAACAAAACTACAAAATAAACTGTGAAAAAACATTTTGCACTAAATAGGCTCCAAAAATCAGACCCATTTGTCAACTCCCTCAGTTTTTCTGTCAACTCCGTAAGATTTTTCTCAGCACTTTCAGGGGTTTTAGTAATATTTTTTGGGGAAAAGATCATTCTTTAATCAGTTTTTTTTAGTCAATAAAGGCTCATTAGATCTATACGACCAAGTATTTTAACCACTTTAGGTGTTTTCCTCATGGTTACAAAATAAAAGATAAAGTCTGAAAATGCCATTTTTTTAACTCTGTGTGTTAATAACAGTCTTTAATTAAAATGTAAATATATATATTTCATATTATTGTATATCAGAGTAACTAAGTATCATTACAATACAAATCAGAGCTAAAGATTCTTGTTGGACTATCATAATAATTTCATTATGTACTTTTCTTGTGTCTGACGGAGTTGACGAAAATCTTGGTGTGAAGGTAAACATGTTGATTTGTTAAAAATGCCTTTTTACCTGCAGCCTGTATTTTTACATGCCTGAAAACTACACATCTTTATCTACATGAATATATAACCATCAACAACATATTCTGCATTTTCAAAATCAGGTTTTCAAAACGAGTTTCGTCCCATCTCTCAAGAATCCCTGTTTTGTGTAAAATGTGTCACACCAAAAGACGTGCAACATGGAACAGGAGCAGCAGTGTTGGGTAAACTTGATTTTTTTTTTGGGACACTATGAAGAGCTAAAACTCATCTTGTAGCTGTCAATGGGCCATTCTCAAAACCTAGGACAGTGCACTTCCAAGTGTATCAGCCTAATTAGTCACACCCAGTGATTGGATACTCTTTATTAGTCACACCCAGTGATTGGATATTCTGTAGAGTTCACCAAAGACTATCCAATGACTTGGCGTGACTTATTAGGCTAATACACTTCAGGGATTCTTGAGAGATGGGACAAAACATATCCGGGAGATATAACTCATGTTTGTGCTTAAAATGTGATTAAAAATACCAACAAAATTAGCTGGAATGATAGAAGAAGAAGTTTTTTACACTAAAATATGATTTCATATTTATATAGTTTTATTGTTTTTATTTTACACGTTGCAGTGTGTCATCAGTACCTTCAAAACCCCATGTCCGAAAGCAAGATTTAGAATTTGACAATACCATAATAATTGGTTAAAATGAAATATAACAAACATCATAGCTACTGTCATCAAGTATTTTGGATAATTAATCAAACTACATGTGTGTACAATGTTCTAACAACCTTTTCATATACTTTTTTAAACAATTGAACATGTGTCCGGACTTTTAGTCAACACCGTAAGATTTTTTTTTTTTTTTAAATACCAAAAAATCTACCATTATTGTGGTCAGCTCACACTCTAAGCAACCTGGTACTACTTTCTGTTTGGTATACATGCCATGGAGACACTGTTCTGTTAAGGTCACATTTAATATTTGATTTTATCAATGCATCTTTAGGAAGACCACCTATGTCACAACCATAATGTGTCAACACCATAATGCATAAAAATAAGCGTTATTTCAGTATTTTGTATGATAAAAGCTTAGAATAACTTTATAGGCAAGTCCTTAAGCGACTGCTGATGTATGAGATGATTTCTGTTAGAAAATAACGTGTTATTATGAAAAGTAGGTTTATTTGTCAACTCCGTAAGAGTCAACTCCATAAGATTTTCTTATGGAGTTGACATGCAAAATCTTATGAAGTTGACAAATTCACCAAAAACTGCTCAATATGCTAATATGATATTCTTTTAAAATGTAGAAACAGGAGGAAAAGTTATTTTAAGATATTATATGTATATTAATGTGCATATAATGCATATAACTACATATTTTTTCGATATATGGACAAAAAAGTTAAAACTTCAGTTTAATTCAAAACAAATAAACCTTTTAAAAAGAGAAGCTTAAGACTATAACAAAACTACGAGATAAACTGTGAAAAAACATTTTGCACTAAATAGGCTCCAAAAATCAGACCAGTTTGTCAACTCCGTCAGTTTTTCTGTCAACCACGTAAGATTTTCCTCAGCACTTTCGGGTGTTTTTGTAATATTTTGGGGAAAAAGCAAATTCTTTAATCATTTTTTTTGTTTAGGCAATAAAGGGTCATTAGATCTATACCACCACGTATTTTAACCACTTTAGGTGTTTTCCTCATGGTAGCAAAATAAAAGATAAAGTCTGAAAATACCAATTTTTCGAACTTTGTTTGTTAATAACATTCCTCAATTAAAATTTAAATATATATATTATATATTGAAGGTAAACATGCTAATTTGTTAAAAATGCCTTTTTACCTGGAGCCTGTATTTTTATATGCTTGAAAACTACACATCTTTATCTACATGAATATATAACCATCAACAACATATTCTGCATTTTCAAAATCAGGTTTTCAAAACTTGTTTTGTCCCATCTCTCAAGAATGCCTGATTTTCATGTTAGCCATGTAAAACCACGATAAATGCAATATGACAAGATAGTTTTTAAGGTGATATAGACTGGAAAAAAAAAAACCCTATTGTCTTTATTTTTCAGGGATTCTTGAGAGATGGGACAAAACATGTCCAGGAGATAAAAATGATGTTTATGCTTAAAATGTAATTAAAAATTGCAACAAAATTAGCCGGAATGACAGAAGAAGAATTTTTGTACAACAAAATATGATTTCAAATGTATATAGTTTTATTTTTTTTATTATTTTACACGTTGCAGTGTGTCATCAGTACCTTCAAAACCCCATGTCCGAAAGCAGGATTTAAAAGTTGACAATACCATAATAATTGGTTAAAAATAACTATAACAAACACCATAGCTACTGTGATCAAGTATGTTGGATAATTAATCAAACTAATTGTATATACAATGTTTTACAAACCTTTTTATATACTTTTTAAACTATTGAACATGTGTCTGGACTTTTAGTCAAGACTGTAAGATTTTTTTTTTAAAATGCAACAAAATCTGCCATTATTGTGGTCAGCTCACACTCTAAGCAGCCTGGTACTACTTCCTGTTTGGTATACATGCCATGGAGACACTGTTCTTTTAAGGTCACATTTAATATTTGATTTTATTAGTGCATCTTTAGGAAGACCACCTATGCCACAACCATAATGTGTCAACACCATAATGCATGAAAATAAAGGTTATTTCAGTATTTTGTATAATACAAAAATAGAATAACTTCATTGGCAAGTCCTTTAGTAACTGCTGATGTACCAGATGATTTCTGTTAGAGAATCATGTGTTATTATGAAAAGTAGGTTGATTTGTCAACTCCGTAAGAGTCAACTCCATAAGATTTTCTTATGGAGTTGACATGCAAAATCTTATGGAGTTGACAAATTCACCAAAAACTGTTCAGTATGCTACTAAGATATTATTTTCAAACGTAGAAACAGGAGGAAAAGTTTTTTTTAGGTTATTATATGTATATTAATGTGCATACAACGCATATAACTAAACTTTTTAAAAAGAGAAGCTTATGAATGTAACAAAACTACAAAGTAAACTGTGAAAAAAACATTTTGCATTAAATACCAACATTATTTTAGATGCAAGTAAATATGTTTTAGTTAGTTCATTTAAGACCATACATCTGTTCATTTTTATGGTCCCCAGAAAAGACAGTGAGAGACAGTGGAAGGGCAGTGAGATTTATCTTAATTTAAAAACATATTTTTATGTGTGAGTGAGAGAAGGCAGCACAAGAAGTTTGTATGCTGAATTTCAATTGTCATTTAAACCCTTTGAATAAGGAATTTCCCCAGGTTCTTCTAGAATTTTATTTGAACAGTCTACAGCTCCCATAGAAGTAAGAATCTTGCAAAAAACCTTATGACATCATAATGAGAACTCAACATTTGGGCAAAATTCTAATCAAATACCGGTATTTGTGATGCTACTCCTCAAAGGGCTAATGATGGCGTTCTGTTGGTAAACCTGCAACCCCTTTAAACACATATAGATATGCAGATGAAATCAATGGTTAGGAAAACACCTTTGAAAATGACAAAAATATGAACCTTTGAATACTGTAATTTCAAACATTTTCAGTCTTTAACCCTAAAGCGACCGAGTGGGGTCATTTATGACCCCGGGCACAATATTTTTTGTTCACCGTTTCTTGTCCTTTTTGGGGTCGGTCAATACCTATGTTATGCATGTTGTGAATGAATTTTGTGAGAATTGGCCCATTCATAGCCTATGGGAATTTTTCTGGACTTTTACGGCCCTCGGAGCAATTTGAAGTGGCCCCTCGAATGAAAAATGTTCCCCACCCCTGCTCTAATACATATGGAAGATGCCTTTTCACAGCCACAATGTCCGGAAAAAGTTTCAGATAAATGTTGAGTGTGCACAAGCTTATATGTTTGAGACATGGTTTTGTCTATGTAAATTACAATATTCTCTATTAGTCGTGATTTCATGAACCCAGAAATGTTGAGTACCCTAAAGTTTTATTGCAGAAAAAGCCTGTCATCTATGGGCCTAATTGATAGAATTTAGCTTGATTTCCCAAAGTTTCACTTTGAGAGAAGAAAAAAATGCATCGGATGTTATCATCATTATCAATGTACGCATGTAAGTTTGACAATCTTTTAGCAAAACAATAAAATGTTCAAATTTAAATTTGTTAGCTTTAGATGATGGACAAGTAGCCTATGTCTTGGATGTAAATACATTTGAATGATCCCCAAAATATAATGTATATAGTGGTATTTCTATATTAACTCCTTGGGATCATAAATGACCCCGCTCGGTCGGATTAGTCGCAAAAACAGCCCGGTCGCTTGAGGGTTAATCACTTTGATTAATGTCATCAAGGTGTCATAATAAAGATAGCCCAAGCAATGTCACCTGCCATGCCCATAGCGGAATGTCAATGAATGCCATCAGGCATAAAACGTTTATGACATTGACGTTATGATTCTAACACGTCCATGACTACATCACAATACAGTTATGATGCTGTCGTGTTAGCCTACTATAGTTCACGACAAAGAAATCGTGCTAGTGAACAAAACACAGCATGTTTCAGGATGAAATAAGAAGTGCATATCGCAGAAGTTCGATATTCTCTAGTTTCTAAGCAGCATTTTTAATTAAAACAAATCAAAAATATGTATAGTGTGCACATATCATTCAATGTGCTTAAGAACAGAGAAAAGAGAAGAAGAGGAAGAAAAAAAACTAGTTTATGTTATAGATAGTGCGTAATTGACTATCACCAAAGGCAGATGAAAATAAAGCAGTTGTTAACTCCCTTTTAAAACAAGATAGGCCTACTGTTCTAATTTGGACAGGGAATTGGTTCCAGCATTTCGCAGCATAATGCCTAAATGCCATTTCATTTTTAGATGAAATGCCGTTAGATTAGGCTACTTCCACGCAGTTTTGATAGACTCGCCTTCTAAGGCTATTGATAGCTCATCTCGACAGAATGTTCAGAATTGTCAATGCAATCTATGCATAGGATTTTTGCAACTATATTTGTCTTATCATTACAATGAGTAATCCAATTACTCCACGGAGTATTATTATTATGATATAATAACATAAGATAATCCTTTATCGTCTCTTCAATAGAACTTTTGTTTGGACATGTGAGTGTGATGTAGGCCTTCACAAAAACATAGTACAACAGACAGAAAAATGACACACACATGTACACTGAACAAGGAAATATGTAACATATACGGACAGCTTCTGTTAATATAGTTCTGACTGCATCTTGGCCCATACCAACCAGCAAACATTCGTCCAATGACAATAACATATCTTGTATCTTGTATCTTGTAAAATAGTAATGCAAACCAAACATATTGCCCCCTCATCCCTTTCAGAGAGGTAAAAAAAGAAAGAATAAACAAAAAGTAAAGTATGCATGCATGTAGTGTGTAGAATGCGACTGCTCTGCAGTTGAAAGGTTGTAATAGGCCCACTCGTGTGTTAGACTGCATCCCAATATGTGACCTTGCCTCCTCCACTTGTGCTTGTCTCCTCGCCCCGCCTCCTGGCCCCTCCTCCGTGGAGCAAACGATAAAGTTTCCCAGCTGTCAGCCTAGCCACAACAACTTTTGAGGGACTGTTTTTCATTCACCATCCCAATTGCAAATGAGAAAAAGACTCTATAATTGAGCTTTTGCAAGATATTGAAATATAATGCTGTTGTCAGTGATGTCATCATGACGAGAAGCGAGTGGAGGAGGCAAGTGGAGGAGGCAAGGTCCCATATTAAGATGCACTCTTAGTGTTGCTATTAGAAGGGCACTGCGCATGTCACCAATATGGATAGCTTACATGCTCCCGCCATAACTGTTTCGAACTCACAAAGGGAGGGGCGCTTGGCCCTAGTAAGCCCGGTTTCAAGCAGGTCCTCCTGTCTGGCATAAATACGCGGGGCTCACCATGAGAAGGTACTAGTCTTTGTGATTACAGAGAGACAACATGAGCGGACGCGGCAAAGGAGGAAAAGGTCTTGGAAAGGGTGGCGCTAAGCGTCATCGCAAAGTCCTTCGTGATAACATCCAGGGAATCACCAAGCCTGCAATCAGGCGCCTGGCTCGCCGTGGTGGTGTGAAGCGTATCTCTGGCCTCATCTACGAGGAGACCCGTGGTGTGCTGAAGGTGTTCCTTGAGAACGTGATCCGTGATGCCGTCACCTACACCGAGCATGCCAAGAGGAAGACTGTCACAGCCATGGACGTCGTCTATGCTCTGAAACGCCAGGGCCGTACTCTGTACGGTTTCGGAGGTTAAATATCGACTCACCCGACAAAAACCAAAGGCTCTTTTAAGAGCCACCCACTTATCTAAAAAAGCTAATATATCCATTGTGTCCACACTCAAATGAAGGGAATATCTGTATGGAACAATGAAATGGTTAGTTCTATACAAAATGTGAAATGAATAATTCTGTTAGCCTTGCACTGCAAAGTAGCCTACACCAGCTGCATCAGAGTTTACTCTAAGCCAAGTCCTTAATACAGTGTGTGCTTTGAAATTGAACTGTGTTAAAAAACTCACACGACTTGCAATAAAACAATTACATCAATTTGTAATCCGGAGGCAGTTGAACTTGTTATTTCAATTAAGACCATGGCCATTGCCTTGCGTAGTAGAATTATTTAACTGTATCTATCATGATTTACTGACTCAGCTTTATTTAGTGTGTAGGACTTTCCCAACAGGTTTCCTATGAGCTGGCCATGACAAAAGGCACTTTCCACAATGTGGTCCATTGTGTAAATGTAGGCCTATATTTCAAACTCGTGAAAATGGTCAAGAATGCCCCTCACAATAATTTCCCCCTGGGATCCATAAATTATACTCTATACTACAGAATGAATAATGTAGGCAACTACATATGTTAGGCAGGTACAATAAGGTCTGCTATTTACCCTAATACGAAACTTGAGTCTGCTTGCTCGCAACATAGGCTACACGTAGGCTACTCATAATAACATTTCAGGTGATTTAAGTTCATCTGACTAGAATAAGCTGCTTGTATTACTTTGTTGAACGTAATTTATTTCGTTAAAAAAGTGCGGGAAATGGCCAGTATGCAACGAGGGCAAAACTAACGTTTGTGGGTAGAGTGTTCTTTGAGGCAGACGGAACGTCCCCCTATTTCAAAAGTGACCAATCATCGCCTCTGAAAATGGAGGGAAATGGCTCATTGGATTGTCCTTGAGCTCAGCTTGTGCCGACTTGAAGTGAGTTATTTGCATACTGGTGGGTATAAGAACAGCAGAGCAATCATGCCAGACACCATTGTCCCTGACAACTGCTAACCATGCCTGATCCAGCCAAGCCTGCCCCCAAGAAGGGCTCCAAGAAAGCCGTGAGCAAGACCGCCGGAAAGGGTGGCAAGAAGCGCAAGAGGACCAGGAAGGAGAGCTATGCTATCTACGTGTACAAGGTCCTGAAGCAGGTCCACCCCGATACAGGGATCTCTTCTAAGGCCATGAGCATCATGAACTCCTTCGTCAACGACATCTTCGAGCGCATCGCTGGTGAGGCTTCCCGCCTGGCACACTACAACAAGCGCCACACCATCTCCTCCAGGGAGATCCAGACCGCAGTGCGTCTGTTGCTGCCCGGTGAGCTCGCCAAGCACGCCGTGTCTGAGGGAACCAAGGCCGTCACCAAGTACACCAGCTCCAAGTAAAGAGTTCTCCCCCTTTTCCCAAACCAAAGGCTCTTTTAAGAGCCACCCAAAATCTCATCAAAAAGCTATTCCATGTCTTGTGAATATTGAACAGAATGATCTGTGCAGTAGGCCTATGTGATCAAATGAAGTCTTCCACACAGACGCGCACAACCAAAGCCACCAGTCCACAAGCTAACAAAGCAAATGCAGGCAACTGAATCATTTGCCAGGCCAGGCATTTGCAGTCTTTCGCTATTGGGCCTCGCATGTGTCAACACAGCGCCTGGTTGAACTTGACCAATTCAAGTACGTATGTACAATTGTTTTAAGTTGACCAAAGAAATCTGCTCAACTTTAAATCTGCTCAACTCAAGTTTAAGTTGACCAAAGTCAAGCAGCCAGGACCCCTAACTTTTCATTGCACGTCTGCTCTACTTTTTTGCACTGTGCTGTATTGGATCATTTTGATGCGTGTCATGTGAAGTTGCGACAGTGTAGTATAATTGGCCTTCAATCACATTTAAGATTGGGTAATATATTCTGGAAAGTACGACAAGGATGTATTGGCGAACAATAACAAATACCCACTGGTCGGCCAGCGTGCGCTCTTGCTGTAGACTCACACGTTGCTTCACAGGCTTATAGTCATGGCTTCATAATATTAAGTGAATGATTGCTGCTATATTGCACTGTGCAAGCGCTTTGTTGTGTTTGTGTCGTGATGTACTGTACTTGACACTGCGACTGGCTGGGTAGAAACAATGCTTTCATAGGAAGGTGTGGGTGGCTCTTAAAAGAGCCGTTGTTGGTTTCAGGGCAAAGACTTAAGCACGCTCTCCGCGGATACGACGAGCCAGCTGGATGTCCTTGGGCATGATGGTCACTCTCTTGGCGTGGATGGCGCACAGGTTGGTGTCCTCGAACAGACCAACCAGGTAAGCCTCGCTAGCCTCCTGCAGAGCCATGACAGCAGAGCTCTGGAAGCGCAGGTCGGTCTTGAAATCCTGAGCGATTTCCCTGACCAGACGCTGGAAGGGCAGCTTGCGGATCAGCAGCTCAGTGGATTTCTGGTAGCGACGGATCTCTCTCAGAGCCACTGTTCCTGGCCTGTAACGGTGAGGCTTCTTCACGCCACCGGTAGCCGGTGCGCTTTTACGCGCTGCCTTGGTGGCGAGCTGCTTCCTCGGGGCTTTGCCTCCGGTGGACTTGCGGGCAGTTTGCTTGGTTCTTGCCATTGTTGAGCTTCGTTGGAAGGGACGAACGTGAAGTCAAATGTGAAGCGCATGCTATTTAAGCGCTACATCCGAGACTTGCCTCCAATGACGTGTCCTCACCGATTCCCTCTGATTGGATTTCATCTCAATGGAGCTTAAAATTTAAACCATAGAGCACCGCCCCACCAAGAGTGCAATGTAGCTCTGCGCAATGGTGTTATACTAGTCAACAAGCACTTTCCATCTCCCACATGCACAATGTAGGCACATTGAATTTATATACCACTGTTAAAATATTTAGCAATCACTTTTCAACTATACCCTACATGTTTAAACACCATATGTCCTTCAACGCTATGCTATATTAAAATCACAGCCATATTTAATATGACCCTACATGCTTTTGAGTCCCATTGTGCTTTGGCACCCACACCGCAGCACTCTCACTGGTATTTCTATTTTATGCGTGTTTGAAACATCTCTGAAATATTTTCATATGCATTCAACACACAAGATGTGTATATTAGCTGTTGCACCATAGTAGTGGATGAATACATGGCAACAGACTGTGCTGCCGTCTAAAGGGTCAAACATAGTTGGGCAGTTAACTAGTCTTTGAATTAATTGTAGCTAAGCAATTCCCTTCCGGTGTCTCATATATTAAGCGTCGTGGCACATTCTTTATTTAGCCGGCATGTAGGCTGTAGACCGTGTACATCAATATAGGCGAGCGTTTTAGAGATAGCGATAGTGAACGAGTAATCTCCATTATTCATGGTATTAAACATGTCAATGTGTAT
Source organism: Engraulis encrasicolus (assembly GCF_034702125.1). Classification (NCBI taxonomy): domain Eukaryota; kingdom Metazoa; phylum Chordata; class Actinopteri; order Clupeiformes; family Engraulidae; genus Engraulis; species Engraulis encrasicolus. The sequence continues at coordinate 44,280,572 of NC_085857.1, read as the reverse complement.
TTTCCCCTTGTTTTACTACGTTTCATCATGATTTGTCAAACGTTGAAAATTGCTCTTTTCGGGATGAGTGGGTGGCTCTTAAAAGAGCCGTTTTGTTCAGGGAAGTCTGTGGAAGATTTACTTGGACTTCTCGGTCTTCTTGGGCAGGAGAACAGCCTGAATGTTGGGCAGCACACCACCCTGGGCGATGGTGACTCCACCGAGCAGTTTGTTCAACTCCTCGTCGTTGCGCACGGCCAGCTGCAGATGACGGGGAATGATACGAGTCTTCTTGTTGTCACGAGCGGCGTTGCCAGCCAACTCGAGGATCTCAGCGGTCAAGTACTCGAGCACTGCAGCCAGGTAGACGGGTGCGCCAGCTCCCACGCGCTCACCATAGTTGCCTTTGCGCAGCAGTCTGTGCACTCGACCAACGGGGAACTGTAGACCAGCCCTGGAAGAACGAGTCTTGGCCTTTGCCCTAGCCTTGCCACCGGTTTTGCCTCTTCCGCTCATGTTTGTTGCTTAGCTTTAGATTTCGAGAAATCGCGTGGTTCTCGCCTCACCTCACGCCACTATATATATCCACGACTGTGAAGGCAACCTAGAGCTTGAGTGGTGACTGGCTGAAGCTGTAAGCTTTGGAGCCAATCACTGGGCAGTCAAGACCGTGACGTTGTTGTGGAACTCATGGTGCATTCCCCAGAGGTAGGAGCTTCCTTGTAGGCAACAAGAAGGCAGCTACCTCCCACTTGAAAGCGTTCCAACCAGCAAGTCGAACAAACTACAAACATGGAGGGACAAAAACTACATATCCACTTCTCAAAGATGTCAGCAATGTAAACAACATCATGCGTTATTTTCATTTAGCCGCATTTCATCTTTGAAAGACGCAATGTCAATATAACTACACCTTAGAAAAGTTAACAGGCTGTTTTGCAACCGTTAACCTGTCTGAATCAACTTTATTTGTCCATAGAATGGTGATGTGCAACATAAACTATTCCTAACACTGTGCGCTGCCATTGCTTTGATGACATCACAATAGTCAATGGGGTGAAGTCGGTTTGCTTCGCTTTTGCCCCAGCTCGCGACTTGAACATTCCGCTTCAACAGGCGTTCCAATGCATTTCAGCAAGTAGGAGGTCAGAAACATCCCATCTCCCAGCCCTGGGGAATGCACCATAACACTGTGCGCTGCCATTGCTGTGATGACATCACAATAGTCAATGGGACGAAGTCGGTTTGCTTCGCTTTTGCCCCAGCTCGCGACTTGAACATTCCGCTTCAACAGGCGTTCCAATGCATTTTAGCAAGTAGGAGGTCAGAAACATCCCATCTCCCAGCCCTGGGGAATGCACCATCAAAAGGCACTCTTTCCCCCATCTTCCCCAAAATCACATATTCCTTTTCTTTGACAAATAATAGAGCTCTTCAGTAACGCGGAAGCATGTAGTAGACTGTAGTCTTTCATGTTAGCATTTAAGGACATCCTGGTTCGTATCGGCTTCCGGCCTCCCATTGGGAATGAATAGGGGCCAGTTTCAAATAAGCTCCGAGTGCAAGCACGCGCTTAGCGAACCCCCGCAAGCTGTCGAGGGTGTTAAAAATAGGCTGTAGGTATGACATGGTTGATCATTTTGTGTCAAACTTCGACATAAATACGATGTTGCGTCCATATGCTAAACCCGGAAACTTTTGGCGACTACAGAAGGGTGACATCAGCTAAAGTGGGCCATTAGCCAAAGTGGGCCGCTTAAGGTTTCGAGGTCCCAGCGCCTATGGAAATGAGAGCCAATGTCTAAAAAGGGTATTAAATTGTTGCCATGACTGTGCTTGACAAGTAACACTTCATTTGATTGTTTTTTGTTCGTTATTGTGGGAGGGGCAGTAATTCAAATGCTGTTTGCGCGAGGAAACTGCATGGTAAGTAGGTTGACATGTCAAATCTGGCTGAATATTATAAGGAAGATATAGTTATTTTAAAACATGCTTACAGATTAAAAAAATGCTCATGTTATCAGTCTTGGTTGTATAAATCAGATCAAATAGTGGTAGTCTGATATATTAACTTAATTTAAGAAAAAAAGGGTTTATGTTGGTGGCCCAAATGACTTTAACCCCCTATGGTAAAGTGGGCCACGCGTCTTCAGCTAAAGTGGGCCGCCATTATAACCAATGGGTGTTTGCTGTTGCTGTGGAGATAGCTAGCTGGAGATAGCTATGTCTGTGTACACTTTCAAAGAAAAGATGAGGCAAGATGGCAGGTGAAAAGAAATTAATATATATGAAAAGATAGGAGACAGAAAAAGTGAAAAAATGGGATGAACATTGTCCAGAGACATGTGGCTGTACAGCATTGTGTTTTAGCATCGAAAGTAATGATGAATTATTGACTTTTTCCCTTTTTTATTTAACCGGCCCACTTAACCTGATAAGGTGGCCCACTTTGGCTGAAGCTGCCCATTCAAAAAAAGTTGTCACAACGAAAGTTTAAAGACTTATAGGGCCTAAATAATTATGTTTTATAATATAATTCCAACACAAAAAGATGGAATATAGTAGCTATTAATTATATATATGTACATTTAAAATGCACAGATGTTATTTTGTTATTTTCCCAAGCGATCTACCAAAAAGCGGCCCACTTTACCTTATGTCACCCGTGCGGAGGGTTGTACCCATGGCAACCAAAGGAAAGCATGTAGTTCGAAAGTTTTAATGATCAGAAAGGGGTTAGCAATATTGAATTAAAATCGTCATGATTTAACATGTGAATACACCAACATGATGATACGATCCGTTCCACTAATGAGAAAGGGATGCGGGGACACGCTAATGTTCGTTGTTGGCGTGCAACTTATATTTTTGCCAAACCTGAATCTCTATGGCGTGTTGCAATGTAAAAAAATCGCCATAGAACCGGAACGCCAACCGCCGCATACAAGTTGACGTCAACGCTGAAGAGCTCTATAAGTTTGAATAACACTTCAACTTGAACTGTCTATTGCATGAATGCACCACAACTTTGCATGTTAACTGGTGCTCTACAAGGCCTTGTGACAGCTTTAGGCTTAGGGGTGGTTTTGGTATAGGCCTATGTCCACAATTTCACCATCTTCCCTTCTTGTTGTTGGTGAAAGTAAAGCTGCAAAAATGGTACTTTACGGACAGATTAGGGTTAGGGATGGTTTTGGTCAGGGCACAGCTTCACATTTTCGTGTTTGCCCCGCTAGTATGAAACATGACATCTTTTCATGAGTATGTGGGTGCATACGTGCATGCATCAGGGTCTCATGATTCGCACATTGTGTGTGTGTGTGTGTGTAAGAGAGAGAGAGAGGGAGGGCGGGAGAGGCAGGCACTAAGAGGTTTTTCATAGTCATCCATTAATAGGGTTGCCACATTTCAGTGGTAAAAAATCTGGACACATTGATGCCTAGCACGAATCATTAATGATATGTGTTAATTTCAATGGGGTAATATGAAGCTGTGCATTATAAAAAATCGGGACAGTCCAGGAATTTACCCGGACAGACCATAAAAACCGGGACAATCCAGGAAAAACCTGGACATGTGGCAAAAAAATGAATGATTCCTGACCCATGTGTCCAACACACACACACACACACAAAATGTAGTGTGTGCTAGTGTGAATGCCAATTTCTGTGTTCTATGTTTGATGTTTATGTTTTTGTTTTTCTTTGTTAATATGCCTAACTGTGTCTCGTGTCTGGTGCCAGCGTGTAATGCAAGTACAATTGCCCCATGGGGACAAATGAAGCTCTAACTAACACATACAAACATAGGCCTACACATAGACACAGTGTTGGGAGTAACTCGTTACAAAAGTAACTTACTGTAATGCATTACCTTTTTGAGTAGGCTAACGCAGTAATGTAACTGATTACAGGGGAAAAAATCGGTAATAACATTGGTAAAGTGGGACAACTGGTAAAGTGGGACAGTTAACATTTATCACCAATATCTTCATATTGCTTTACTGTAGCCAATTAAATCTTTTGGATATATTTTCTCTAGCATGTAATGTTTAAAATATAATATTAAGTGTGGTTGTGATGTCTTCCTGGGGGGCGTGATGACATGTCATTCAAAGGCTGAGCCAAAAAAACAACGATTTTGAAAATGACATAGCAATCTGAGGTCAATAATGTTAAGGGCCTAGCACTTTCAAAATTGATGTTAGGCCTCAACAACTGTTTTCATATGAAAGGTGACTTCATTAAGTATCATCTAGTTAAAAATGCATTAATTTTTTAAATAAAATATTTTAACTAGACTGCCTGTGCAGTCGCCTTCGACTGCTTAAGGTATATCCCCGAAACGCGACGCTTCCAGTGCCCCATCATTCCTACCACTCCCGTCCACCATTTCGTAAACGTATATACAGACGTGACATGACGCACATAGGCTTAAAACCAAACGACTATTGTGAAAATGAAGCAAAAAATGGGGCAAATGGTAATACTGTTTTAATGGTTTAGTGGATATACCACATTAGGTACAGTGTAATAACCAGTGTAACAATATTTAATACCATGTAATTTTTTTACTTACATCATGTGTTTGTGCGTAAGTGGTATTACATGGTATTGCATATTGTTACACTGGTATTACACTATATTACATGGTATTGCATACTGTTACACTCGTTACTACACTGTACCTGATATTGCATATTGTTACACTGGTATTACACTAGTATTAAATGGTATTAAATATTGTTACATTGGTTATTACACTGTACCTAATATGGTAGATTCACTGAAATGGTGAACCATTAAAATAAGGTGTTACCGGGCAAATCAATCCACCCAGTCAGAAGTTATGGGCCAAATGAAAATTCCGCCATTTTGAAAGTGTTGTCTTCCAAACTCGAATCAGTTCATGAACCTACCCTAGAGCATTCACACACAAAATCTGGGACAAATCCATCCAACCCGTCAGTAGTTATGGGCCAAACAATAATTCGGCCATCTTGAATTCAGCCATCTTGAAAGTCTTGCCCTCCAAACTCGAATTAGTTCATGAACCTACCCTAGAGCATTCACACACCAAATCTGGGACAAATCCATCCACCAGGTCAGAAGTTATGGACCAAACAAAAATTCGGCCATCTTGAATTCAGCCATCTTGAAAGTGTTGACCTCCCAACTCGAATCAGTTCATGAACCTACCCTAGAGCATTCACACACCAAATCTGGGACAAATCCATCCACCCGGTTAGAAGTTATGGACCAAACAAAAATTCGGCCATCTTGAATTCAGCCATCTTGAAAGTGTTGACCTCCAAACTCTAATCAGTTCATGAACCTGTCCTGGAGCATTCACCCAAAAAATCTGGGACAAATCCAAACATCCGTTCAAAAGTTATCGCGTTAACACGAAAGACCTTACGCGGCGGCGGCGGCGGCGGACGCGGACGCGGCGGCGGCGCACGCAAAACCATTACATCCCCGACGCTCCGCGTTTCGGGGATATAATTAGGGGCACATTTTCCACTGTCCCACTTTACCAATGGCTATTGGTAAAGTGGGACAGGGCACATTTTTTATGGTGAAACAGCAAATAGTGTATTATATTTCAATAAAATGTTGCTTATAATTGCTTATTATCAGAAAATTACTAATAAAATCTTAGTATTAGTCTCTTTTTCAGTAGTAATATGCTTGCTGTATCAGGTAGGCCTATGGGTGCATTCTATGTAAGCAGGTTTATGCAACAAATTCTTCATATAAAGGTAACAAAATGTAGGCCTATGCAAACAAACAGTTTTTACATAAATGCATATATAACAAACTTTAATATCCTTGTCAATTGTGTAATAAATAAAATAAAATGGAAAAAGCAGCAATGTCCCACTCTACCAGTGGTCAGGAAGTTCATTCTGAACTTGGCCAGAACTGNTTAAGTAAGGGTTAACGTTCGGCGAGAAGGTCGCTACCGTGGAATAGCAGCACGACAGAGAGAATCTTTAGACCCCGACGCGGAGCGGAGGGGTCTTGTTCATGTTTCACACATTGCGGGGACATTTCTTTAGGCCTATTTAATGTTAAGATTGTTGCTGCGCAAAACAAAACAGTGCCGTTGTGGAACACCGCTAGACAACAGCTAGCCAGGACAAGTTCAAGTTCAAGTTCAAGTTCAAGTACTTTTATTTGTCACATACATGGTAATTGTAGTGAAATGATGATGGGGTCATCAGCTCTGCATCTTAAAAATTAAAAAATTAAAGAAGTAAAGTAAAAAAGGAAATAAAAGGTGAGAAATAAGTTAAAGAAAAAAACAAAGAAAATTATTATTTTAAAAAGTCTCTGTTCAGCAGTCGCACTGCCTGGGGGTAAAAACTTTTCCTCATTCTTTCAGTTCTGGCCTGAATGGTTCTGAGTCGTCTGCAGGACTTAAGTAGGGTGAACATGTAAGAGTTGGGGTGTGAGACATCCTGCATAATCTTCCTAGCCCTGGCTCCCACTCTCTTAGTGTAAAGGCCCAAGAGTCCTGGAAGGTTGGCTTTGCAGAGCGCACCACTCTCTGTAGGTCCTTCTGTTGTTGTTGTGTGCAGCTTCCAAACCAGGCCGTAAAACAGCCTGTTAACACACTTTCCACCGCTGATGAATAGAAGGTGGTCAGGATGGGAGTGGAGACCTTAAACTTCCTCAGTAGGCGGAGAAAGTACAGCCGCTGCCTGGATTTTGCTGTCAGGTGTTGAGTGTGTTGTGACCAGGAGAGGTCCTCAGTCAGGTGTACTCCCAGGTACTTGTAGTTTGAGACCCTCTCCACAGGCTCCCCGCTGATGGTAAGTGGCGTGTATGCCCTGCTCTGCACCTTCCTGAAGTCCAATACCATTTCTTTCGTCTTGCTGACGTTCAGGGCCAGGTTGTTGGACTGACACCACAGTGCTAGGTCATCCACCTCATTCAGGTAGGCTGTCTCGTTGTTGTTTGAGATGAGACCCAGCACCACGGTGTCGTCAGCGAACTTAAAGATGGAATTTGAGCTGCTGGTGGTTGTACAGTCATGCGTGTAGATGTTATAGAGCAGTGGGCTCAAAACACAACCCTGGGGCGAGCCAATGTTGAGGGTCAGCTGACTTGAAGTGACACCTCCACCTATTCTGACCACTTGAGGGCGATCAGTGAGAAAGCTGAGCACCCAATTGCACAACTGTGTGTTGAGTCCCAGCCCCCTCATCTTGTCAGCCAGGCGCAGGGGGATAATGGTGTTGAATGCTGAACTGTAATCTATGAACAGCATTCTAACATAATTCCCCCTCCCCTCATCCAGGTGGGACAGTGTGGTATGTAGAAGGCTTGAGATGGCATCGTCCCTGCTTCTGTTTGCTCTATAGGCAAATTGGTGAGGATCGAAAGCACTGGGCAGGGTGTCACATATGTGTTTTTTCACAAGCCTCTCAAAGCACTTCATAACTGCTGATGTAAGGGCCACTGGGCGATAGTCATTCAGGCCTGCTGGCTTGCTGTTCTTGGGCACAGGAACTATGATTGAGTGTTTAAAACAAGATGGGACAACGGCTTGGGCAAGTGACAAATTAAAGATCTCAGCATATACGGGGGCTAGTTGATCAACACAGGATTTCAGAACCCTGCCAGGAATATGATCAGGGCCTGTTGCCTTTCTTCCATTTACGCCTCTGAACACTCCCCTCACATCACTCTCACTGATAATGAAAGGAGGAGTCCCGGTTTCACTAGACTCTTCAGTGACAGCCACCATGGGGTTGGCAAGGTCGAAACGTGCATAAAATGTGTTTAACTCATCAGCAAAAGAGAGCTCAGTACTATCAATGGAGCTGGGCTTGGATTTTAGATCAGTCATGACCCGAAGGCCCTTCCAGACGCTGGCAGGATCACCAGCCTGAAAGTCAGCTTCCACTCTGTCTCTATAGCGGGTCTTTGCTGCCTTCACAGTCCTCCTAAGTCCATAAACTGCATCTTTATAGCCTGACATATCACCTGATAAAATACCAGCCTTGTATGAAACAGAACGGGCTGCAAGTGCTGCTTTCACAGTTTTATCTACCCAGGGTTTCTGATTTGGGTAAACTTTTATAATGACAGTCTCATGATATCGTTTATCAGGAATTGAATGTAGCACCCTACCGTGTCTGCATATTCACTGACGTCATATGAGGATACCCGGAAAAGCTCCCAGTCCGTGTCATAGCCTTTCTACCTATAGCCGTCCCACATGCTATTCGCCCCATTATACAAAATTTGGCCGCAGTTCAATGGATTTGCATTAGGGGCGCTGTTCAGACAGAGCAGATTGGGGTTCCCCTATTGGGCTGGGGCTAATGGCAAACAATAAGTCCTCCCTAGCAGCTGAAACCTGAACATATTACGGTCGTCTATGACTGCAAATTAAAAATTTAAATTAAAAACACAGTAACCTAGGAGTTATATCCGTCTAGTTTCTTACAGATTCGACATTTGTGAGTCAGTCTTCACTAGCTTCTAGCTAAGGAAATGACGACATCCAATTGGTGAATGGGGAACTAAACCGGATGCTAACGTCGGCGAGACGTAGCCTAGCCACAAGCTAACTGACAAACGTGAGGCCAACAACTCAGCCGATCGTGATGTACGCCACAAATAGACCAATCGACCTCATATTTAGACACTACAATGTTGATTTCTGCCTTCGATTTTCGTCAGTTAAGAAATCTAGCGTTTTTAAGGTAGTAAACCGAGTTGCCGCCATGTTTGTTTTCCAGAATCAACCGGGTAGAGAGCTCACGTGCAGCATTTTGGGTAATTGAGTTTCACGTTATTCATGCACAAAATGCGTGTTTTAAAAAAAAAATGCAATGAGTTTAAAAAATCAAACCAAATGCCATTTGGAAGGGCAATTTACACTTCCTTTAGGAAAAATAAAATGAAAACCGGTGACCTTCCATATCGGACACATCAGTTGCGTCTATTGTGGAGCTTCATAGGACCCCCATTCATTCTGACGGCTCTCCTCTGCTTGAACATCGCCGCCCCGTGGACAGTACCACCCGGAAGAAGCTGCCAGTTTGGCCTCTCCTCTATAAATCCTCTCTGTCCGTGTTCTCAAGCGCGTCTTGGAGCAGCATTTCCGATTGGTCAGTCCAGCGTTGTACTGCTTTCGTCACTGGTGCTTCCCTCCTGATCTTGTGTTTTGGTATGAGAAACACCGCAACGTGGTCAGACTTGTCGAAAGCGGGCATCGGAAGCGCTACATTCTGTGAACGGAGTGTAGCAGTGGTCTAAGATGTTGTCGCCCCTCGTCGGGAAGTGAATGTGTTGCTTAAACTCTGGCAAACCTCGGGAAAGTTTGGCCTTGTTGAAGTCGCCGAGGACGATGAAGGCCGCCTCTGGATGGTGATGCTGTTGTTTATTTATTACCTCTTGTAGCTCGCCAATAGCAATGTCCGTGTTTGCACTTGGGGGGATGTAAACCGCAGTCATAATGACCGCTGTGAAATCACGGGGCAGGAAATGTGGTCTGCACAAGATGGACAAGTGTTCCTGATTAGGAGTAGAACTACATTCCCTGGAGAGAACGGTGATGTTCCTTGGCTCGCACCACCTGTTTGTCATGAAGCAAACTCCCCCACCTTTGGATTTCCCGGACGCCTCGGTTCTGTCCATCCGAACGATGAAGAAGTGGTCAGCAGGCATGAGTGACTGATCCGGTATTGTATTATAGGTGAGAGCCAGGTTTCAGTAAAACACAGGACATTGCAGTCCCTGATGTCCCGCTGGAAGGCAATCCGTGCTCTCAAGTCGTCCAGCTTGTTCGCCAAAGACTGGACATTGGCTAGCAGGATACTAGGCAGAGGTGGCCGGTCTGCCTTGCCTCGAAGTCTGATCCGGATACCTGCTCGTCTACCCCTGTGTTTCCTGGACCGTCTCTTGAATCTGCTTGGTTGAGTCTGCCGGAGAATCTCTGGTGGAAACGCCGTGTTATTTCCGAAGGCCAACACCCAGGTAGCAAAGTTTATCTGGCCCATTGTTGGCCCGATCCTTTTTTCGCGAGTGATAACAGTCGGCCCGATTTTGGCTTTGTCCGCGGCCCAATAATGGTCCTACTACCGTATGCCGACAGTGTCGGCTCAGTGTTGGCTCAGTGACTGCATGAGACTGACAGTTATTTTCAGTGTCGGCAGAGTGTTGGCTCAGTTACTGCATGAAGTGACAGTTATTTTCAGTGTTCTATGAAGTGTTGGCTGAGTCACGGTAACCAGTGTTCCAGCCGAGCCGACTCTCAGCCGACGGTGCACCGACATTCTGCCAAGATCAGGCCGACTGTTCTTAACGGCTTTTGCTACCTGGGCAGGTGTTGTCTATCACAGCAGCTGATTAGAGTCTTGTTGAAAAGTCGCTTTAGCAGTGAAAAGTCTTGTTGCCATTGACAGCGGTCTGTTATAGACCAACCCGTCCGTTATAGAAAAATAACAGACGTGTGAACGTTGGGGAGCCCAGTTGAAATGAATGGAGCATTCGACCGATGACGTCACACCATATAATAAAGCAAAATAATTTCTTCTGTAATGAAAATATTTCCAAACTTTCTACTTAATTTTGTAAAAGACACCCTAGATTTTGAAAATAACATAAAAGTTTGACATGTGATGTAATAGTATTTGCATACAATGGCAGAGAACCTGAAATTTCAAAAAGCATCCCACAATGTTCACCCTATGTCCTCGTTACAATGCAAGTAACTTGCACATTAAAAGGCATTTTTTTTCACCTACATTTTGTGTGGGTATTTTGTTTTCTTTAGGCTATAGGCCTACGCGGATCACCGCGAGAGATCAGCTAGCCTACGATAGCCTACGTCCGCGCAGAACATTGCTTCCTCTTTCACGCTTCGTCTCTCGAAATGGCAGGCTGACAAAGGATGACCGATCCAGAAGATCCAGCTTGCTCGTTTTCAAGATGGGTATATGCCCACTACTTTGACTCCATTGAAAATAAGGACGCCAAGAACATTTAAGTTGAATGCACACTGTACTTGAAACCCAAACCGCTTTCCACATCGAAAAACAGTAGCCTACAAACAATTTGACGATTTGAAGAGGTGCCATAGCACCACCAAATTAGTCAGGAAAGGAGGGGATGCATCCCATTCGCACGAGACAGGGACACGGCAGGGTAGGCTATCCGACGGGGGGGATGAGTATGTTGCACCCCCCTCACTTTTGTTCAACTAAACATCACTAACATTGAAATAAATCAATTTGAAATAAAATATTATAGGCCTCTTGGCTCATTAATGCTTATTATATTTCATTGTAGCTTCAGCTGTAGGCTACTTATCAAGCCTCAACTCCACTATCGTCCTTGGCATTGTTCAACAACGTTTATGACAAAATCTGGCGCATGTGGGGGGTTGGGGAGTCGGACAAAAAAAAAAGAAATTGAAAAAAAAATTGGAAATAAAAAAAAAAATCCGACCGGACGATGACCAAACCTGACAACCAACCGGAACCAAACTTTTATTTTTCTTAGGCCTTATTGTATGTGGGTAAGACGCAATTCCTGAAAATGTTGGTTTTCAGTCTGCAGGCTTCAAAAACGACTTGTGGATGGCAGGTGAAAGTCATGCCACCTCATAGATTTGCACTGTAGATTGCCAAATCCTTATTTCCAGTCATTTTGGCTAAAGTAACTAAAAGTAATGCAAAAGTAGTGTAATGCCTTACTTAAAAAAAAAAAAGTAATGTTGTAATGTAAGGCATTACTTTTAAATGACAGTAACATGTAGGCCTAATAAGTAGGCCTAGTGCATTACAGTTTTTGAGTAACTTTCCCAACAGTGCATAGACATATGTATGCTTCTGCTCCTCTTCACTGAAGGTTCACATGACATCATTCCCACACGCTCGGGCCTGCAGTCCTGTCCACAACAACTTATATTGAACACAATACTCACTCTGGTCTTCTGGCAAGTTCCTGAAATAACTCTTGGCGGATCAGCCATTGTGGACCTCTCTCCATCTCTCTCTCTCACACACACACACACACACACACACACACACACACACACACACACACACACACACACACACACACACACACACACACACACACACAGGTCACACGTGTACTCTCGGGCAAATACACCTAGCGCGACAAGAGCGAGGCGAGCGAGGGAAGTAATTGACTTTGTATTGAGTCATGCGACAAAAGCGTTTCTGGAGATCAGAGGCGATTCGCACGCCGAGAGCGACAGTTTGAAGTTGAACTCCTGGCTATGTTATGCTAATGAACTATGACGCGGTTCGGGGAAAAGGCGCCACAGCCAATGACTGTATATAGGTCAGCCAATAGGAATGTTGGAACGCTTGCGTTCTGCTTTCTACCAACAAACTCTAGTCGCTTCAATCGCTCGCTTCACATCCTAAATGAATCTACATTTAAGTCTAATTTTTTTTACACCTTGTGGGAAGCTCACGCTCCAGAGGGGTTACACTCTGTTGTTGATCCCTTCTGTAAGTAACTACAGTTCAAGAAAAGATGGAGTAAAGTCTCCCCCTTGTGGTTATATACACTCACTACAAGCATGATTGGCACACGTGTATTTTTGCTCTTGGAAAGACTTCAGGACCCTGTTTCTCGAAAGCAACCAGTTAGCAACTTAATAGGTTTCCAATGGGAAATCGCATTACAATCAAGTAAGTAGATAACTTAGTAAGTAACAATGTTGTTGAGAAACACACCTCAGGATAGGCAGGGGAAAGAAATAAAAATGAAACAAACTCCATTGGACAGTTGATTCAAAAAAAGTTATTATAGCTAAAACATTTTGAGACGAGGACAGGACAGTGTTGACTGCAGCTGGAGGCCACTCCAGTCCAGACAGAAGCCCTTGGTCAAAGCAACCAATCCTGGACTGTTTTAATGCTGAAGCCAAATGCCTGGGAATTCTCATTGGGCCAAATTGTTGTATCTTCTGTGTCATAACACATCATTAACACCTGAGCATGAGCTGCTGTGAATCAAGTCAAGTCAAGTCGGTTTTATTGACAATTTCTTTATATGCGCTGGTCATACAAAGAATTGAAATTACGTTTCTTACTTTCCCATGCAGACAGACTCTAGACTCTAGACAGTTAGACATAGACAGCAGACATACATTAGACCTTGAGCACCTATACAATACCCATACAGACATATAAAGTGCAAGACTGGGCAACAGCAGACATACCTGTACATGGAACATATATTTTAAAAAAAAAGAGGTAGTGTTGTGCATTCCCGTTATGTCCTATTGTGACACTTCTGATCTTGGCGGCAACTCTCACCTGAGTTTTACACTAATGAATGAGCTATCTAACTATCTGATTAAGATGTGGTATTGATAGGAGAATGGCGGTACATAGTGTAGGCGCACAACTGGTGAGTTGTTTAGCTGAGTGATGGAGCGGAGATGGAAGGAATAGTGTGTCACAGCATCCACATCCAGATATAGGAAGACTGACTATAAGACATCTTAACCTGTCATGATTTCCCACTCTCTGCACTTTAATTCACTTTATTATTTTAGCATAATCTGTAATCTGCTGTCTAATGTCTGCTGAGACTCTCTCTGCTTGCTGCTTGTGTCTACCCATAGTTATATTTATCGTATGTGCTTCGCAGCTGTGTGTCTTGTCTATTGTTTGTATTTGATTTGGTATTTGATTTGATGTTTGGGGATATGACACAAAAAATCCTATCAACTTTGTTGACATGGCATATTAACTCTTGAACTTGAACTTGAGATAGAAGTTTGCTTGGAAGCGAACACCCTCCCTCATTATTGTCACCTCAGAAACGTGCAGTTCAACCAGATGGCAACCATGGACAACTGATGAGTATCAGTTGGGATAAATGCTAAAATACTCTTCTCCAATTTCTAGTCATCAGCCTGAAAAAAAAAATACTGTTAAGAACTTTTGTTGGTAGGCCTATTACAGGGTAAGCCTACATTGTCAAGTTCTTTTGAGTGTTTAGTTTAAAAATAAATAAATAAAAAAAAAATCAACCTGTAAGCAGGCATTCTGCTATGGTTTTGGTCTTGTAAATTCAGCCTGCTGACCCAGTAGCCTATATACATAATGTAAAAAAAACCTTTAAAAAATACTGAATGTCAACATTTCTGGGCAAAAAATATACGAGACACTAATTATGGTTGTAGGAAACGTCATTGACACCCATTTTTCACTTGGCCGCGATAGCCAACTACTGCAGTACCACCCCTGACCACCAGCCTGTGATCATCCTCATAGCTTCCAGTTTCTATGGTGAGACTCGTATAAGAAGAAGTGCTGCTGTGCTCAGTGACCGTAGTCAAAGAAGGTAGCCTAGTACATCAATGTGCATTCGAACGCGCTGTTTGAGGCGGATTGTGTTCACCAGATCATATCTGTGCACTCTATCGACGCGCTTCCATCGCCGAGTCCGACGGAGCTACACCGCAGTGGTGCACTGTTTCGATGCTTCAGCTCCACCACCAACTTCGTCTGGTTTGGGAACTGAGAAAGGTAGGCCTATGTTTTTTATTGTGTGTTTGTTAGATTCTATTTAATTATATTCTGCCTGAAATTGCTACTTTGCACGGTGTAGTGAACCTATAGGCCTATAGCCTATTCTAAGAATCCGGATTGCATTAGCGCTTTGGAGTTTTACTGACACTGAATTTGTGCCTGAAACTATCCCTAAACCTAACCTGTCAGAGGTAGGCTACAACAACAACCTGTGCTTTGCCTTGCGGCAGCAGTAGGCCTATACTTGGAAGCAGCGGGGAACATGGAACCCTTTTTTGAACAAAGGGTCCTAAGTTCCCCGCATTATTTCCGAGTTTTCAAATTGTGCCCTTCCCAAAACCATCCCTAAACCTAACCTGTCAGTAATGCAATGTTTCAGAGTTTTAAATGTGTGCCCTGTATCCCTAAACCTAACCTGTCAGAGGTGCAACAACAACTTGCGCTTTGCCATGCAGCTATACTTGGAAACAGCGGGGAACATAGAACCCTTTTTTGAAAAAGTTATCCGGTTGCCACAGAAATGTTTGTAGGCCTAATTAGTGTCACAGTAGGCCTTGATGTTGGAGGTATGGTGACGTGTTTTTCACATGTTTTCCTGTTCTCACTCATTGCACTATGGGTGCATCAAAATCAGTATGTCCATTTGAAAGTAAAGAGCAAGCTACCATTTTGTTTCATTTTTTTCTTAGCTAGGGTAATCCATGTGAGAGCAAGACTCCGAAAGAGTTAAGTATGTCAGTTGGGATTGGTTGCCACAATACATTGAGTGCATTCCAATATGCAACCTAGCATCCTCCACTTGTGCTTGTGGCCTCACCCCGCCTTTTGGGCCCTCCTCCGTGGAGAAAACGATAAAGTTTCCCCGCTGTCAGCTTGGCCAAAACAATTTTTGGGGGACTATTCTTCATTCACAATCCAGTTTGCAAATGAAAAAATGACTTTTCAATTGAGCTTTTACGAGATATTGAAATATAATGCTGTTGTCAGTGATGTCATTATGACATATTACTTCCTGGTACGAGGCCACAAGCACAAGTGGAGGACGCATATTGGAATGCACTCTTTGTGTCAGCCATAGCATAAGATGTTTTGCATTCAGTTTGTGTGTGAAATACACTATATTTGCATTTCGAAAGTTCTTCAAAAAGTAAGAAGTAGCAATAGGCTAGTGACAATGGCCTCAAAATTTTGAGACACCCCAACCGGAGGTAGAACAAAACCCAATAATGTTTTTCGTCATCTCTAAGGTGTCCCATACATGAAAATGATTCTTGGCCAAAGTGATTTTAATGCTAAGCCTAAAATTTTTACACATTTCCATATGCACCTCCAAACAAAAAAGGCACCCAAAATGTGACTTCTCCGTATGGGAGTAGATATACAAAAAAACATGCAGAAAATTACCAGAAGCTCTGAGAGCTTTGAGAATTGGTATGCTTGTGCCCAGGGGCTACCTGCACCAGATAGAAGTGGTTGTATTGGACCATCTTGATGTATGAAGGAGATATAAGCATTTAATCACACACCTAAAATAGGCGGAAAATGAAAAAAAGTGATATTTATACAGAATGTTATCATTTACATTGTAATTGCTTTGTCAGGGAATGTCATATGCACACATATGATATATTGATGGAAAGGTGAGATTGTTCTGAATCCAGCAATATCTCATATGTATATATTTTCTGAATATTAAAGATGGCATATCGTTCAATGTATGAGGTGCCCAGAATGAAAAAAATCGAAAGGGAGTTACAGGACCTATTTCAATGCACTTAAGTGGTGACAGGAATGCTCACAATTGTATTACAGTAGGCTATATTACTTCAAATAAACTTATTATTAGTGTGTGGTGCTATAGATTATGCTTGAATGAAGAATCAGATTAGGGTGAAAATATATTTATCACTAGTGTATATATATACCTATACAGTATATATATATATATATATATATATATATATATATATATATATATATATATATATATATATATATATATCATTTTTTGCACATCTGTAGGTATTGTTAAGCTGGAAAATGCAGTGACTCCACCTACTTCCAATGCCTTGCAACTAGCTCATCAGAATATTGCATCACTCCTTTCAGGTAGATATGATAGAGGAAGGGGAAATAGAGTGGATGTTATTCAATTTGTTCAGAGATCTTTTATCTTCCACGAAGTGAAGCTTTCCAGTTCTTCTCCCATGAAAGAGCCAGCTATATATATATTTATATATATATTTCTTGCATCTGTAGGCTATTGTAAAGCTGGAAAAGATGAGATTGTGCTAAATCTAACATTACCTAATATGTATATATATTCTCAACATTGATGGTACATCGTTCAATACATAATGTGTCCAAAAAAGAAAGAAAATGAACCAGTCCATTCCATAGATACAAAAGTTCAAAGGCTGGTTCATTAATTAACCGTAGTGGTGCTCTGAAGCCTAGTATATATTGAAGTATAATATTATTAACCAATACAACACAGTGAGGGAATTATATGGTATAAGGATATTTGTTCTTAAAACTTCCTTACAATAATATAGCGTACCAGAGATACACTGCACCAACATACCACTGATGTATACAGGTATCGTAATGGCATTGATAAACCTAAGTCAATTAAATCGATCAATCAATCAAAGTACATCATGATACAAAATTGCCATTCAATGTCCTAACAATTAGAGAAAGACAAAAAAGAAGAAAGAATGCATTGTGTACTGTACTGTATCACTTAAGGCAGATGAGAATAAACCTTTTCACATTTCTTTTTAAAATAAGATACTATCGGGGCAGTTCTAATTTGGACAGGAAGCTTGTTCCAGCATTTTGATGACTAAATAACGACTAAATGCCATCTCACCCTGTCTAGATCTGGCCAGTATAGGGAATTTAAGTTCATTACATTTCCCTGACTCTTTCATCCAATGGCTACATTCAGTGTGTGTGGAAAATACAGAGTGCAGGCTTATACTGTATATAGGGTTATAAGAGTTGAGCATGAAGATAAATACTCCTAGAAGATATGTGTATGATATGTGTGATATGTGTGTTTTCAGCCTCTTAAAAGTTGAGGGGGATGACCAAACTCTTGTATCAGCTGGTAACTTGTCAGACCATTGGGATTACCTTGTCAGAGGCCAAGGCCAGTCTGTTGGTGTTACAGTATTGCGAAGCAACATTACGTTTTAGTGCAGCCTCAGATAAAATGAAACGGTTCCTTCCAGGAGAGAATTGCACTCAAGGTACAGAACCTGAGTAGCATATTGAGTCAGGTACAGTCTGATTTTCTGTATATTGAACAGTGCAAAAGAGCATCAGTAATTTAAGCGGTGTTTTCAGAAAAGATGGGCAGTCATAAATAATAACACCCAGGTTTATGTAGCGTTTTCTGGGGTAACAGTGGTTGACCTCATGTCTTGCTTGATATAATGGCAGATGATGGTGGTGTTGCTTCATCCATGTGGCCAGGTCTGAGAGACAGGCAGATAGACACATAGACATTGCAAAAAGGCGGAACCAAGACAATGCATTAGAGCATTATAACACCCTAATTTTCCCAGCTATTTATTGTAATTCAAGTTGTAGACATTGAATGCATAGCTTGAAATGGTACAAAGGTAATTAGACATCTAGAGGTGAAAGAGATGTTCTGAAACGTTTGTAGTGTACACGCAGAAACTATGGAGTTATCTCGCTGGACAGACAGGTGTTTATCATCAACATAGCAGGGAGCAGGGTGAGTGGACAACATTGCCCAGTGAGATGAGATAAAGATGGCAAAGACAGGGGGCCTAGCACAGAACTTTGGTACCCCTGAGAGGATTTGAGTTGAGGGGTCTTGACCATGGCACATTAAAGGAATGCCCAGTGTGGTCTACCTCCTATGCCTTGTTCCCAATTAATTGTATTAAGCCTACATTTAGCAAATGGACCAGGATAGATAACATCATTACTCTTCTGACTTGCACTTTGGTTGGCCCTTTCTTCCAGGTCCAGCCAAACCATTTGCTTAGCTGTAAAATATGATGTGGTTGCTGGATTGAAGTCTAGTGTATTTGACACACTGTTATTTCCCTTAGTTTAACAAACATACCCTAGCCTTACCTTTCCTCCTATTTGCCAAAAATGATTTGCCAAAATTATATTGTAAAAATAAAATGATCTGATACCGGATGAAGAAAAGTGTGAGACATCATAGTTCTTTACTTGGTCAATCCAGCCATATAGTCATCAAATGACATGGGTAAGTTAAGTGAAATGTCACCAGTAGGCTACAGATATGGTGCTTTATGACTTCACTAACATTTAATGGCAAAAAGTGGGTTAATCAACTTAAAATAAAAGCTATGAAACAAATAATTCACTGAATTCAATTCACTAACATGTGACATGATGGTATTAAGAGTGTAGTGGAAAGCGCACACATCCATCAGAAAAGCATCAGCAGGTGCCAAATCAAAAAACTTCTTTAGATCTATGATGGAAACGTTGCTCCAAATTAATTAAGTCTTTTGCAAGCAGTGTGCAGATCCTTTCCCGCTCCTACATGATGGTATTAAGCCACACCTGAGTGATGTCAGGTAATGCCTGAGTGAACCTAATGAAGAAGCTATGCGTGGATCTATGAACTTTTGAATTCACTGAATATGTTTGCTATTCCCCTCCCTGTTTATTACAGTAGGCTCATGAAATAAAATGCCTTTGCTTCCTGCTGTCAGGCTTTGGTAATACAACTACCATTTGCATGTAAACATAAATCATTGCTCCTTCCAGGAGCAGTCTTTATTTATCACACTACCACCACCCAGCACCTCCCCCTCCCTCCTCTCTATAATCACAGCAGACCTGGTTAAAGCCCATTAACTGGATAGGACATCACCAAGACTGCTAAAGACCTGTGGTGCTGAAGTGGCTGAGCTGCTGGAATATTTATTCAGCCCGAGTGTACATCTTAGTAAGGCACCAACTCTGAACACATTATGCCTCATCCCGGTCCCCAAAAAGCCACATCCAAAAGAGATAAACGAATTCAACCGAGAGGCCCTCCCTTCACACAGCATGAAGACAATGCTGTTACATACACTCAGACTGCATTAAGTCATGCACTGGATCTAGTACAGTTTTCATACCAGGAGAAGGTTGGAGTGGATGATGTCATCACATACCTATTGCACAGGACATATAGTAATGTTCCTTTACTTTTCCAGCGCTGTCTACAACATCCAACCTTCCATTGGGAGAGAGGCTCCTAGGTTTGGATGCCCTCCTTGTGCACTTGATCAGGGACTACCTAACAGAGTGGCCACAGTTTGTCAAACTGAAAGATTGCCTCTTGGACACTGTAGTATGTGGTACTAAAGCAGCCTAGGGAACTGTGCTCCCTCCTCTCCTGTTCACTTTGTACACATCAGACTTAACATATTTACAACACAGGCACATACCACATGCAGACATTCTTGGATGATAATAAAATTGTAGGCTGTATTAAGGCAGGAGGGAATACAGGAGTAAGTTACAGGGCTTTGCAGTGGTGTAATAATGCACCTACAACTCAACACTAAGACCAAGCAGATGAAGGTGGACTTTTGGAGGTCTAAGGGTATAACAAGACAACAAACTGGACTGGTCAGCCAAAGATGCAGTTTACAAAAAAGTACAGTATTGGCTATACTTGTCTGCTATAAACTCCTTAATATGTTCTATGAGACTGTTGAAGCCAGTATGTGTCCTTTTCTATGCAGTGGTGTGCTGGGGAGGGAGCACAAAGACTGAAGGAAAGCTAGCTCTTTCATGGAATATCTCATCTTTTCCAGCTTTACAATAGCCTACAGATGCAAGAAATATATATATAAATATATATATAGCTGACTCTTTCATGGGAGAAGAACTGGAGAGCTTCACTTCGTGGAAGATAAAAGATCTCTGAACAAATTGAATAACATCCACTCTATTTTCCCTTCCTCTATCATATCTACCTGAAAGGAGTGATGCAATATTCTGATGAGCTAGTTGCAAGGCATTGGAAGTAGGTGGAGTCACTGCATTTTCCAGCTTAACAATGTGCAAGAAATTATATATATATATATATATATATATATATATATACACTAGTGATAAATATATTTTCACCCTAATCTGATTCTTCATTCAAGCATAATCTATAGCACCACACACTAATAATAAGTTTATTAGTAATATGTAATACAATTGTAAGCATTCCTGTCACCACTAAAGTGTATTGAAATAGGTCCTGTAACTCGTTTTCGATTTTTTTTCATTCTGGGCACCTCATACATTGAACGATATGCCATCTTTAATATTCAGAAAATATATAAATATGAGGTATTGCTGGATTCAGAACAATCTCACCTTTCCATCAAGATATCATATGTGTGCATATGACATTCCCTGACAAAGCAATTACAATGTAAATGATGACATTCTGTATAAATATCACTTTTTTTCATTTTCCGCCTATTTTATGTGTGTGATTAAATGCTTATATCTCCTTCATACATCAAGATGGTCAAATCCAACCACTTCTATCTGGTGCAGGTAGTCCCTGGGCACGAGCATACCAATTCTCAAAGCTCTCAGAGCTTCTGGTAATTTTCTGCATGATTTTTTGTATATCTACTCCCATACGGAGAAGTCATATTTTTGGTGCTTTTTTTGTTTGGAGGTGCATATGGAAATGTGTAAAAATTTTAGGCTTAGCATTAAAATCACTTTGGCCAAGAATCATTTTCATGTATGGGACACCTTAGAGATGAGGAAAAACATTATTGGGTTTTGTTCTACCTCCGGTTGGGGTATCTCGAAAACGAAGGCGCTTTTTGCCCCACTGTCACTAGCCTAAAATGGACCATTTGTGATTATTCTGTATGCATAAGCTAGCATTCATATCGGAGCAATTGTGCAAAGCAGCATGGGATTTCCCAGGCTAGAGTGGTGCGAGAGTTGTATGTGGAACAGAAAAACTGACCGGAGGAGACCGACAGCAGACAGATAGATGCTCCTTGCATTTAGCAGATATATACAGTATCTCAATAACTGACTCAAAAACTGATATTAATACTACATATGCTTAAAATATCATCCTTCACTGAACTGATGTTTAATTTTCAGTAACGGGTCGATGCATCAGCTATGGCTCCAGCCCTCAGCTCCAAGATGAACCAGTGCTCCCCAGATCTCGTGTCCCATTTCCAGCTGAAGAGAATGTTGGTGCGACTGGTCGACTGTTGTAGGCCAACACCAGATCAGCCAGGAACGGATGGCAAGGGCAACAAAGATGGAGGAAAACCCATAAGTGGTAATTGTAGCCTCTTACTGCTCTATGTAAAGTTATGATCAAAGTCATTTGGGTAGGTTCGGTTGTGATTATCCTTTAAAATTTAAAAAGTGTAGCCGTTGGACGATGTATACAGCTAACCCCATATCCTTCATCGATAGAGGTTGTTAGTCATTGATATTCTATGAGAATGGGAAAAAGTCTTGAGAATTGTGAAGAATTGTAGCAGAAAAAAAAATGTCTGGAAACCACCTATTAAGGTGTTGTCTTGCACTGCTTTCAAGTTATTCCCTGGATGTTTATGCAATTGTTAACCAACCCTGGGTTTTTCCTGTATATAGATCCATCTCATTGGCCCATTCTCCTCTGACCCCCATAGCCATTGGTTTTGCCACCACCCCACCCTGGATTTCTCGATGCAAACATTGACAGGCATGCCTTGATGATCAATCAATGACCCCTGTAGGCTTACTACGTAATACCCAAATAGTTCTGCTTTGAATACTATGCCATGACAGTCAAAAGGACACCGCAGTTAATGCAATGTCAGCTATGTTGAATTTTGGGGGAAATTTGAGGTGGCCTCAAGCTTTTATTTTTTCATCGCTTTGGTCAGTAATCCTCTGTGAAAACTTGGCAAGACAATAGACCCACCTTTCAAGCAAATAACTGTCTGTGTAATTCAACCATTTTCTGACCACTTTCCCAAAGAAATTTCAAGATGACAAAATCTGTTTTCACTGGTTTTGTTTAGGTAACCTTTGCATATGTGTGTGTGATGGCATGGGGCAGAATTTTGCTGAAATTTGGTCGTGTTAAATTTATATGACCTGATATCACTGTGTGAAACATGCCATTTTTGAATACAGCTGCTATATTATTTTTTGGGGCAACATTGAGATGGAACCAAGTAGGAACCAAGTCTGGTCAGTAAACCACTGTGGATTTTTTTTGCAGGATAATAGGGCAATTTTCCCAGCCAGAGTTTCGCTAAGTGCAGTATTGCGATAGATGCATACAGTATGACTTTCAACCTGCACTAACTCAAAACATACACATGCACACACACACACACACACACACACACACACACACACACACACACACACACACACACACACACACACACACACACACACACACAAGCACACTGCACTTTCTGCACTAAACCCAAACATACACACACTGACACACAACTCATACTCACACACATACACACACACACATACACAGGTACACAGACACACACACAGACGCACACCGCACTTTCTACCTGCACTAAACACACACACACACACACACACACACGCACACAAAACACATACAAACACACACACACACACACATACTGCTGCTGGTGTATTTAATAAACCTTTTTTAATTATTTATTTTCTTCAAATGCTACTATTACTATGTCAGAACGCTATAAAGGACTTTTAGAAAAAGCACAACAAAATACCTCCTATTAATGTATGTTCTCTACAAGTCTTCTGTTGTCCAGTCTTGCACTTTAAATGTCTGTATGAGCAATGTCTACGTCCATACTGTCTATGTCCATGTATGAGTACTGTCTATGTCTATACTGTCTATGTCCTTACCTAGATTAGTCTATGTCTGTATGGGAGAGCAAGAAACGCAATTTCAAATTCTTTGTATGACCAGTGCATGTAAAGAAATTGACAATAAACTTGACTTGACTTGACTTGACAGTATATCGTAAATTGTCCCTTTTGCAAAAGGTCCACCACATTGAAGCATGGGAGAATTTTGAGATGGCCCCACAATTTAATTTCTCCCGTTAAGTCTTTTGATTAGTGATCCAATGTGAAAACTGTACGAAATTGTCTAGTGATTCATCCATTTTCTGACCACCTTCCTTGAATCTATTTTGAATTTTGGGGCACATTTCTGATGGCCTTCTGGTCAGTAAACAACAGAGAAAACTTAGACTGGAAAATCGGCCAGCAGACGACTTGTCTAGTATGGCAATTCCAGTGGAGCATTATCTCCTTTATCTCCATTGCCTACTTTAATTGGTGTTAAAGTTTGAAGATCTAGAATGATGACTTGTGATAATTGTGTTTTTTTCCTTTTTGGCAGGGAGAAAATCACAGTGGCCTGGGAGTCCACATACATGTCTTCTTCCCAGAACCAAACACCAACACAATCACAAAGGGGAGAATTACTGTGTCAAACTGTGTGGCAAAAGGATTTCAAAGGCATCAAGTTTAAGAAAACACCAGCGTGTTCGCACAGGAGAGAGGCCCTACCAATGTTCACAGTCTGATAAAGAAAGTACACAGGCCGGAAATCTCAGGACACACCAACTCATTCACACAGGAGAGAAACTGAACCCCTGCAACAAGTGTGGAAAATGTTTTTCTCAAGCAAGCAGCCTGAAAAGACACCAGGTCCTTCACACTGGAGAGAAGCCCTATGACTGCAGATTCTGTGGCAAAAGCTTTTCTCTAGCATCAAGTCTAAGCTTACACCAGGTCGTTCACACAGGTGCGACGCCTTATCACTGCAAGCATTGTGACAAAGGGTTTTCACGGTCACAGCATCTTAGTAGACATTTGTGCACTCACACTGGAGAGAGACCTCATCACTGTAAAGTGTGTGGTAAAAGCTTTTCTCAAGCAGGGAATCTACGGACACACCACACTCACACAGGAGAGAAGCCCTTCCCCTGCAGTCTCTGTGGCAAAAGGTTTACCACATCATCAA
The DNA here is from genome assembly GCF_034702125.1 of Engraulis encrasicolus. Classification (NCBI taxonomy): domain Eukaryota; kingdom Metazoa; phylum Chordata; class Actinopteri; order Clupeiformes; family Engraulidae; genus Engraulis; species Engraulis encrasicolus. The sequence goes on along the minus strand of NC_085857.1, from coordinate 44,256,015 downwards.
CTCTTAGGACTCATATGCACACTCACACAGGAGAAAAGCGTCATCACTGTAAACTGTGTGATAAAGCTTTTTCACTGGCACAACATCTGAAGCAACACCAGCGCACTCACACAGGGGAGAAACCCTACCACTGCACAACATGTGGTAAAAGGTTTGTATTTTCATCCAATCTTAGGACACATCAGCGCATTCACACAGGAGAGAAGAAGTATAACTGTAAGGTGTGTAGCAAAAGCTTTTCTGACGCAGGCCATTTAAGGAAGCACCAGCGCATTCACACAGGAGACAAGCCCTATGCCTGCATACTGTGTGGCAAAAGGTTTTCATGTGCATCACATCTAAGGACACACCAGCTCATCCACACAGGAGAGAAACGTCACCGCTGCAGTCTGTGTGACAAAGGGTTTTCACGGTCACATCATCTTGCTGTACACTTGCGCACTCACACAGGGGTGAAACCATATAACTGTGAAGTGTGTGGCAAAAGCTTTTCTCAAGCAGGCAATCTGCTTACCCACCAGCGTAGTCACACAGGAGAAAAGCCCTATCGCTGCACGATATGTGACAAAGGGTATTCACAGTCAACCCATCTCCATATTCATATGCGCAGCCACACAGGGGAGAAACCCTACCCTTGCAATGTGTGTGACAAAGGCTTTTCTGAATCAGGTAAACTGAAGATGCACCAGCGCATTCACACCGGAGAGAGGCCGCACCAATGCAAACATTGTGGCAAATGTTTTTCAAGTGCAGGAGGTCTGAGTTTACACCGACGCATCCACACAGGGGAGAGGCCCTTCCAGTGTTCACAGTGTGACAAAATGTTTACACAGGCAGGAAATCTACAGATACATCAGCGCACTCACACAGGGGAGATGCCATACCACTGCACGATATGTGACAAAAGGTTCTCACTGTCAGGCAATCTCCGTGTACACCAGCGTATTCACACAGGCGAGAAGCCCTACCCCTGCAGTCTTTGTGGCAAAAGGTTTTCTGTATCAGGAAATCTAAGGAAACACCAGCTCATCCACAGATGAGAAAAACACCAGCACATTCAAGTAGAATTTTGATTTGGACTGTTATGCCAGTAATACTGGAAGCTTTACCTACCCCTGTTTTCCCCTTTTCCTGGGTTATTTTATAATGTTGTTGTTAATCATTAACTACCATGTATCAAGCACAAGCGGTCAATAGGAAACATTGGTTGACTTAATTAGTTGTTGTTGTTGTGACCAAATGTATTTCCTATGATTACCATCTGCCTCTGGAACACAGCATTCTTTATTCTAATTAATATATTCTAATTTCACATTAGCAACAGGATTTTCAACTTGATTTACATCTGGAACCATTGTCATTTCTTCTTAGAACAGTGTTTCTGCTCTTTTCCCCAACATTCTAGTGTGCTTTCAGTTTTATTTTGTTCATCCCTTACACAATTCATTGTTGGTTATATTTCATTTTGTCATTTAAAATAAAAATCTGCAAAACACTCAGTTATTTATTGTTGTTCAATAATCGTGATTAATCATCGTGATTTCAATTTCTATCCAAATAATCGTGATTATCATTTATCCGCAATCGTGGATATTCACGATTATCTTCAACCCTAGTAGTGTCAAGTTCCAAGTGTGCGATGACTGTGGTTTTAAACATTTTACTGTAAAAGATAATGCATAATTTTCGCAGAGTATGTGCAAGCATATCGTGTGTGTGTGTGTGTGTGTGTGTGTGTGTGTGTGTGTGTGTGTGTGTGTGTGTGTGTGTGTGTGTGTGTGTGTGTGTGTGTGTGTGTGTGTGTGTGTGTGTGTGTGTGTGTGTTTCCTGGGAAATTTGAACTGTATGTGTAGTGGCGAGTTTGAGCATTTGGAGCCAGAGATGTCGTATCTATCCATGGAGACTACTGGACTCATTATTTTTATATGATCACCAAGGTTGGGACTCTAGGCTTTGAAAGAAATTAATCGCATATAAATATCTGACTTAGGAACAGTGAGTAGTATTTTTTTCACAAGGATTTTGAATTATGACAATGCATAAGCAAAATCAACAAAATATTGTTATTTTTTTCCGATGTGGTATTAACCAAAATCAACAGACCAGTTCAATGTTTGGGGTATAGGTAGAGATGCACTTCTGTAAACTAAAACATTTTTAACACAGTGCTTTCAGTACAGTGTGATTTAAATGCATTATTTTTTAATTGTGTAGTTAATTAATCACATTAAATCACAGCCCATGTAATCCCATTTGCCTGTCTGCAGGATATTTCCAACAATGTTTGGATCTATAATCCTTCCTGCGATGATCCAAATAAAAGTAATAAACCCTTGAGTGCGTGTGTGTCTGTGTGTGCAATAAGGCATTATGCCACTGTGTTTGAATAAAACGCCAACTAGAACTGTCTATCACGTGTGTGCACCATGACTTTGCATTTTAACTTATGCTCTAAAATGCTCTGTGACAGCAGGTTAGGTTAAGGGGTGGTTTTGCCATGGGCACAATTTCACTATTTTCCTTGCTTGTTTTGCTGTTATTGAAAGTAAAGTTGCAAAAACAGCACTGTATTGACAGGGTACTGTAGGATTAGAGATGGTTTTGGTCAGGGCACAGCTTCACATTTTTACGTCAAGCAAGTAACTCGCCAAAACCGTGGGAGAAAAACTTGTCTCGTGCAAGCCTGATCATGTGACAAAACTGCTTTTCTGCGGCGCTGTAGAACACGAATTAACATGCAAAGTTGGTGCCCCAGCACAAGTTAACATGCAAGGTCGTTGCCCCAGCACACAGAATGCACTAGTGTGAAGTGAGACACTGTCGTAAAAAAAATAATATAGGCGACAAGCAACTCAATTGGTAAGCACTGCAGATTTTTAATAACGGTACCGGAGAGATTGTTGTTTAGATACATACAGTATTCAAACCAGCACAGCTCTGACCTGTCACAAACCAACTCCCTCTATATACAGGGTTTCCCCTCCCACAGGGAAAGGGTGTGAGAACCTTTGTTGTTGTTCATTGTAGGGGTCATAAACCAAGATTGCCCCCAGTGCCACGTAACATCTGTGTTTCATCCATGAGGAGTGTGAGACTGTTTTTGTTTACCTTGCAGGCCAATTTGTTTCTGACCTCCCCTCTCACCTTTTCGGGTCAGTGAGTCTGCAAACTTTCCCGCCTTCTACCATCTTTAGTTACAGACAGTACATTTTTTAACTGCAACGCCTTTTCATGATACCAGTTTGGGGTGCGTGTGTCCTAGCCTGGTGACTCGTGCATAATACTTCTGTTCATTTGTATTCATGGTCTGGTGATGGTCCTCTGGGGGAGGGTTTAGTCGTCCTCCAGGCGGCCGGCCAATAAGCGAACGATTGGGTGAGAGCAGTCCAATCATTTCAAACCAGAACTGAGAGCAATCATTTGGCCCATACAATCGCCTCAGCTCAAAGACCATAAATATGAATGAAGAGATTTGGACACAACAAACTCACTAACAATAAAAATATCCAAATTCAATTTATTGGACATTATTTCCATAGTCTATTTGTTTCCAGAACATCAGAAACTTGTGAATTTTGGTCATTCTCACTGAGAAATGAAAGCGAAAAGTGAAAGTGACAGCAACAGAGATTTCATCAATAAGGTCCAGCTGCATTTTGTCCAGCTACGCCCATTCCCCCTTCACTGCCAAATGTGATCTTTTTATGAATATTTACGAAATGATAAACTGATATTTACTAGTATGACCAAAATAACGTAAGTTTTGTAGCTAAAAAAAAATGCCTATCTCTGGAAATTGAAAATGCCAGAAAAATGACAAGATCCCTTTTTCATGTATGAAAAATGCAAATTTAGTCATAATAGACACTTGGAAGTTAATGGTGGAGGTAAGTATTCATGGAATAGGTGAATTTGTAAATGGGCGGAATGAATTCTGGAAATAAACACACACAAACATTACACACAGTGCACCTTTAATATCGCAGGAGTGAATTACTCCTAGCAATTGGTCTATAAAAACCATGTCTGGTCCATCTACTGTATGTAGGCCCCATGTATGATGTACAGTATCTATGTGTCATTTTTCTCTATTCAAGATCATGCCTGAACAATTTTGCTGGACTGACGTAGTGTAAAAGTATATAACTTTTCCCTCCACTTTATTCCTAACCAATGACGGCCAGGAGTGGGTTTTTCACTTGCCTGCGTTTGCTAACTAGGCGGAACTGCAAGCTCATTGGCTACAACGAGCACTAATCAGAGTGAGCCTTCTACTTTCTCTGATGTGATTGGGGCTCGGTAGGAGAAAGAAGAGAACTTAGAACACAGACTTATGGTGCATTCCCCAGAGGTAGGAGCTTCCTAGTAGGCAACCAGAAGGCAGCTACCTCCCACTTGAAAGCGTTCCAACCAGCAAGCCAACCAAACTACAAACATGGAGGGACAAAAATACATATCCACTTCTCTAAGATGTCAGCAATGTAAACAATACCATGCGTTATTTTTTCATGTAGCCGCATTTCATCTTTGAAAGAGGCAATGCCAATAACTACACCTTAGAAAGGTTCATGGGCGGTTTTGCAACTGTCTTATCTTGCAAGTTCGTCGGAGTGATCAGGTGGCAACTTGGTTTTTGCTCATATATATCCATCAGAGTGCATAAATCAATATTCTAAGTGTTGCCATCGTCAAAAGTTGCACATTCATATAAAAAACAAAGGTTGAAATAGCGATTTTTGGTAATGTAGGAATGTAATTAAAATTGACCTCTTCAACAAGAAAAGTGTCATCAAATAAATTTGAAGTGATCCACAAAAGCAAAACTTTACACATGAGTGTGTATTATGCCTATCAATATTTCTTTATGGGTGTAATGGCAGTCAGACATAGCGCCACCATGTGGTGGGTAATTGAACTGCTTGAAATGCACATGCAGCTACTGTTTACTCTATATAGGAAAAAGTGGTGAAGTTGATGTGCAGATTCTATTAAACATGGCCTATGAGTGAAATGGCAGTCAAGCATAGCGCCACCATTTGGTACGCGATTGAACTGCTTGAAATGCACTGAGCTACTGTTAATTCCATATAGGAAAAAGTGGTGAAGTTGATGTGTAGATTCTATTAAACATGGCCTACTTTGTGAATGGTTTGTTGATGTCTTGTAAAATAAGGAAATTGTGTGGTGACAAACGTACCACAGGTAAACCGTTAATTGTTAATTCAACATTCATTGCCCGACATGAATGATAATTAGCAGATCATGGCTGAGTGTAATCACAAAACACAAAACACATAATCACAACTTAGTTATTGTGTTTTGCCTTTGCATGACTGTTTCACTCAAGACTGATAGACACAAGGTAGAATACAGTAGGCCTAATTGCCAATTATGGGCCAAAGGTTTTCACAAAATTGAAAAAGACAAAATTCTCAATATTTTAAGTAAGACTCTATTATTAGTTGTATAGTATTATTATGATTTATAATTATGCAAATATAGAAATATAAATCCAAGGTGGTCACAATTTTTCAACAGGCCACCCTCTCCACTTGTAAAAAAAAGGCCTGGAATAGTTCACTTAATGATGCAAGCATGCAATTTGGCACAAAATGTTCATCAGAATCCACTCTTTGAAAAAAAGGGTGCTGGCCTCAGGGAATTCCAAGATGGCCACCTTCCACCAATGACTCCTTAGCCTATATTAATTGATTTGCAGTACAATTATTTTAAGAAAAAAATCTGTTTGATCACTATCCTATCATACAGTCTGACCAAAAAGATCTGTTATTTTTGCACGATGGCATTTTTAAAGCAAAACAACATAAATATTAGAAGTGTAGTCCTATAACAAAATCTCGAAAAGAACTGTGTAAGGCTGGACAGTGGACAAATAAGACATGTAGCATTTGCACCCGTCTGAGCCATTCTCTACTCTCTGTAATGCAAACCCAATTACCCGGAACACTTTCAATTACTTTCAATTATCCAACTAGTCTTGGCCTTATCAGCAGATATATTCCAAAAAACTTTGAACAGCCACATTTCCCATCCTCGGACAAGTCAAGTGGAGTTTATCGACTCGTTTGATGCATTGGTGGCTTTTAAATTCCACTGAGGAAATTGGCAAAGGTGTTGTTATCCAAGTTGACAAGTTGGGGGAACCCACAGCTATTTTCTTGTTAACTACACAGCATTTACAGTTCTTCCATTTTGGCTAAGCTGTACAGTAGGTAAGGACATTGGAATGATTGGCATGATGCTGTGCTGGAAACATGAGACCCAACATCTCCGATAGAATTGATTGTGTTTGATATCTTTGACCAAGTCAACTTTGATGATGTTGAGATTTTCCTGAGTAAGTTGGGAGCTGTATATCTTTTGCCGTCTGCATCAGACTTGGTACAACCAAAACTCGCTCTGAATGAGATAGGCCTATATGGTCCTAGGAGGAAGCCAATAGCCACATCTTTTCCCATTCCAAATTATGGTAAGGCAGATGGCCGAACCATGTCTGTATAATAATAAAAAGAAAGTTGATGCATGGTGTGACCTTTTCTTACTTTTCCCTGCCAAATTATACCAATGGCAATTTTCTCCTCTCAAGTCTAGATGTGCAACATTTAAGGCTGATGTGTGGCCAAACCCAGAGCCTTCAATTCATTGTCATCCACAAACTTAACAACACAATTGGACAAGAGAAGGCCAAATACATGCTGTTCTGCCATGCTTTTACATGCTGTGACGTGGTCACGGCCTTCAAAACCAATGATCAAGGAAAGTAGTGGAATGAGAGATTCAGCACTGCAGATTGTATGAGTGAGCCATTAACTATTTTACAGAAAGGCCATGTGAAGACATACAACACACTACATAGTATGCAACAAATCAAGCAGAGTGCCTGTGGGTTTTGAAGCATATGCCAACCAGAACTCAAAGAAATGAAATCCAACTGATGTAAAAGTATAAAATAACTTTTCCCTCCACTTTATTCCTAACCAACGACGGAAAGGAGTGGGCATTTGAAACAGAAGCAGTGTTAACTTAACTTAAGACACAGGAAAGGCAAATGGCATGATACAGAGGAGGAGATACAAATGAATGAAAGTTATATGACAATTTAATTATCAACTGCAAGGTAACATTACATTTAACTCAAGGTTACTGTAGGTTACATAGGATACAGTGAAATCAAATACAGTTTACCCAGGATAGAAAGACAGAGAGAGAGAGAGAGGGGGAGAGAGGGAGAGAAAGCCAGAGATTGGAGCCCCTTTAGAGATGGAAAGAGACTCCCAGAGGAATTTCTGAGGTGAGCTTATATACGGCAACCCCCCACCCCAAAAGTGTCCTTTGTCTTGCAAGGGCCAGTGACACCCCACCCCAGTGGTTTGAGCCACCACATGGCATGGGGGGAATGACCCCTAAAGTCAACTTTTACCAGATAACAGCAACAGTAACAACAACAATATCAGTTCTGGGTCATCCAACAATTTCCATATTTACAGTTGACCCTTTGATACAATGAGATATGTCAAAATCGCATTGAATCACAAAACAATGGATGGCTGGAGATGATAATGTTGATGGCTGGTGGAACCTGGTACTGTTTCACACAGGGCACTGATGAATGTAAAATATATCAGTATCTCTGTGTGGCTACTAGTGACTAAAGGTTCTTTCTTGAGGGGTCCGTCACAGCAGGCATCCTTTATCATGGAGGGGTGTCGAATTCTGGCAGTCTTCTTATCTTATCAGTCTTTTCAGAGTTTAGGCATTTGCATACAGAATGATTGACTGACTGACACAGCATATGGCTTGGAAGGTAACCAGCTGCATCAGAGGTTTTCATTGCAACAGTTAAAATACATTACACTTGTAATTTCATCCCAGCTACAGTCTTCTGGTCTGTTACAGAATATATTCACACATTTAGCATCACATTGGTGTTTACATTATTGTCAGAGAAGAAATGAACAGTAGTGTGTCCTATGAGTGTTATCTCACTTGTTGCTAACTGAGGCCATTTTATTAATGCTTCTTTGCCTCAGGCCTTTTTTTTGCTCAGGGCAGGCTACAGGGCAGGGCTTCACATTTTCCCTAATTGTAGACTTTGACTATACTTTGCAGCCTTGCTACTTAGATAATGGCACCAGTTCATTTGCAACCTCAAATAGATAACTTTTAGTTAGGACACATAATCAGGTAAATATTCTTCTACACAATATTTGGTTGTAGGTAATAATACTAAAAGCAAGGCCTTTGCGGTTTCACACATAAACAGCTCTAGTCTTCAAACAGCTATCCGATGCACACAACTAACGAGCAAGCACAACATAAAGTCTACTGCTCTAGTAAGTCTATGCAAAGAAGGACGGCCTTTTAGACGAGCCTAAACGGTTCCAACCTGCAAACAGCCTGTCTATGGCTTTGTAAGCACACACAACAGCTAAGACATATTATATAACCTTTCAACTTTCACATGTGCAGTATGAATATAACAGGCATTGTGAATAATTTCTTGAAGGTGGCGAGGTAAACAGCCACTTTTCAAACGTGAAAATGCCCCGTGCGCAATTTACTAAAGCCACGCGGTGGGGACACAGTAATGCATTACATGGCTATGAGAAGTCTATGCTCATTAGCAAGCAAACGTGTCTTCTTACCACACCGCTGCGTTATGATTTTGTCTGCGTTTAATTGCGCTGATCCGTGGGCATCTCACTTCGAAATGAACTCTTAAGATGGGGTGAACACATCTGGTCAAAACCTGTGTGAATACTGTTCATACTGGGAGAAATACACAAATCATCCATCATACGCATAGTGGAGCAACGGTCTGAAAATCATAGGCATGTCGTGAACATTTGTGGGTTTTTTCCTTTGTGGAGGTGGAGGGGGTCCTGCACAATATCTTTCAGAGCTCGGCGATTCACATGAGCTGGTTTGGTCATTATCAGTCTCGAGTGATGCGCGACACTTGAGAAAGTATGGCGGAGGATGCCCGAGTCCAAGTTGCCAACATTTTTGCGCGTCATGTCCTGCTTTGTTGCAGGATTTACAACATTTGCTGTGATCGCTTACTTTTCGCCTAGAGCGCTTCTTTTGGGGCCTTTGTTTGCTCGACCTTGCAAGGCATCGGAGAGCAGCCACACTGCGCTCTTCTAGAGAGGCGTCGCTAACCACAGCTTTTATCTCGGATTCACATGGCGCGCGGGCAGATGTGCCAGCGGCATTTTTGCATTCGCGACTCATTTTCCAATTTATGAATTCCATATTTTTCACAACAGTTGCAAGGAAATCATTCAGCCGTTCAATTTTCTGATTTTGTTCTTCAATCACTTTCTGCTGCTTCTCAAACAGTATATGCATAATGCCTTCAGCATATTTGCGTTGCTTTGCTTTTGTCTTACGCATGCCATAAAACAACCAGTAATGATATATATCCTCCTCATTAGATTCTACCGTAATGCGTTTGGTAGCCAGTTTATCCAATGTATCAGCCAAATTGCATTTCACTGCGTTCAGAAGTTTACTTCTGCCCAAATGTTTGTCCATTCTGCATGGGAAGGATAGCTGAAGCTTCTGAATTTGCTGGTGAGATTTTATCACTTTGCCAATGTGCTTAAAATAAGTTAGATTCCTACTCACCAACCCTCAGATTTGTTCACACGTCCCGATGCAGAATTGTTTTTCGTTAATCTGACTCCAAATTTTTGCGCATCCAGATCACGTCGGGCGCACCACTGTAAAAGTATAAAATAACTTTTCCCTCCACTTTATTCCTAACCAACGACGGAAAGGAGTGGGCATTTGAAACAGAAGCAGTGTTAACTTAACTTAAGACACAGGAAAGGCAAATGGCATGATACAGAGGAGGAGATACAAATGAATGAAAGTTATATGACAATTTAATTATCAACTGCAAGGTAACATTACATTTAACTCAAGGTTACTGTAGGTTACATAGGATACAGTGAAATCAAATACAGTTTACCCAGGATAGAAAGACAGAGAGAGAGAGAGAGGGGGAGAGAGGGAGAGAAAGCCAGAGATTGGAGCCCCTTTAGAGATGGAAAGAGACTCCCAGAGGAATTTCTGAGGTGAGCTTATATACGGCAACCCCCCACCCCAAAAGTGTCCTTTGTCTTGCAAGGGCCAGTGACACCCCACCCCAGTGGTTTGAGCCACCACATGGCATGGGGGGAATGACCCCTAAAGTCAACTTTTACCAGATAACAGCAACAGTAACAACAACAATATCAGTTCTGGGTCATCCAACAATTTCCATATTTACACTGACGGGAGAAGATTGGCAAAGAATGAATAGGGCAGCCATTGCAAAGAGTAGTAGTAGAAGTTTGCTAAGTGTGGCAGGTGCACATGCCTCAATCTTGGTCTTATATGCATAGTCTAGTGCAGCTGCAAATGTGAAGTACAGTTCTGCTTAATCCTTTTACTTCAGTCCTGTCAAGATTTTGACATTATATTGTGCAGTTTTAGTATTTGTGAATCATGTTTTTGAATAAGAAATCACAGATCCTTTTCAGACTGTATCATGTATACAGTATTGTTCTTCAGTAATTTGTTGATTTCATTGAAGTAATTGCATATGTTAGTTAGCATTAGTAATTGTTGGTGGAGAGGATAGTATCTTGAAACGTGTGAAACATCTGGTATTTTCTTGTCGTTTTTTCAAAGAGTATAATGTATGCATATCTGATGAACAAGGGTGCGAAATTGCATGCCAAAATCTCATTATGTGAACAGTTCTTGGTCTTCTGAGGCGGGTGGCCATCTTGAAAAATGGTGGCCACTTTGGATTCTTTTGGTGGCCATCACACTTTCTAAAAGGGTGTATTCTATAGAACATTTGTGCCAAATTCCATGTTTGCATCACTAAGTGAACGATCCTTTGCCTTATTGCCCCAGGGCAGACTCCTAACATGATGTTTAGTTTAGTTAGTTTGTGTGTGTGTACTCGTTATTTACTCTTTAATAAAAATAAAAAAAACGAACCCCTCTGCAACTGCACTTATTGTTCTGTATATCTCCTGTGCACATTGTATTTGCTTGTGATGTTGGCTTGAATATGTCCTCTTTTGAAAGTCGCTTTGGTTATAAAGCGTCTGCCAAATGCAATATAATGTAATGTAATATAATGTAATTTATAAGTGGAGAGGGCGGCCATATTGAAAACGGTGGCCATCTGGATTTTATCAATGGACATGTTCTTCTTTCAAAAGTGGATTGTAGATAACATTTCCAGTATTTCATGCTATCATAATTAAAGCTATTCGTGGCCTCATTATGGATTTTCTGCGCGGCCAAGGCCATTTTTTTAAAGAGTGCACACTAATGAACATTTGTGCCGAATCTATACGTGCACTTTTCTGTGCACTTACCGGTATATAAATAAGCAAAAACCGAAGTAGCGCCCCCTGTGGTGGCCAAGGGAGCAGTCATATTTTGGTATTTTCTTCCATCTTGAGTCTAGATTGTAATGTATATGTATGTTGTTCAATAATTCAACCAATTAGCTGTCATGTTTAGAGAAAAACATGGCTTGAAGTAAAGAAACAGTCTAAAACCAGCATTTTAAGTCAGTTTGAACTAAGCTTAGCCCCCACAAAACCCCCCCCCCCACACACACACACACACACACACACACACACACATACACACTCCTTAGTTTCATGGAAAAAGTTGTTACAAAGCAATCTGTAAAATGTTATAACTGAACAGGAAAGAAAACTTTAAAAACTCTGTTTCTACCCATAAATAAGCAAAAATGAATATAGCGCCCCTTGTGGTGGCCAAACGTGCAGGCTGACGGCGTGGCAACAGGCAGATTTGGATTCAGCACCCCCAAATTGATCAAGAAAACATGTTTTTAAGTTGCCACTAAACGGTCACAACGAAACTCATTTTCTAGATGAGCTATGATTCTTGGCCCGCTGCCTATGTTAACCTGTCCAAATCAACTCTATTTTTCCATAGAATGGTGATTGCTAAGTAATGTGCAACATAAACTATTCCTAACACTGTGCGCTGCCATTGCTGTGATGACATCACGATTGTCAATGGGACGAAGTCGGTTTGCTTCGCTTTTGCCCCAGCTCACGACTTGAACATTCCGCTTCAACAGGCGTTCCAATGCATTTCAGCANGTAGGAGGTCAGAAACATCTCATCTCCCAACCCTGGGGAATGCACCATTAGAACACGGGAGACAGTTGTCCTCATTTACCGTGAGTTAAAATAGTACAACATGGTGAATAACTGAGCTTCCAACGCGTTGTGTGAGACGGATTATGTTTACCTGCCTTTAAGATAATATTCTGTGCACCCTACCGACGCGTTCCCATCGCCGAGTCCGACGGAGGTACTCTGGAGTGGCCACCCGTTGCCCGTTTCACATCTCTTTTCCTCCCGCCACAGCTGTGCAGTGTTTTGTTGCTCCACCACCAGTTCGGGGATTGTAGGCTAGCCTACAGAGACTACGGAGTTTTCACAAGGGGACCCGAGAAAGGTAGGTCTATTTTGTATTCTATTGTCTGTTTGTCGTTAGCTTTTAATTCAAACAGCTGAATGCCTTCTGTTTTTCCGCCATGGAAACGTGTTAAGAATAACGTGTAGGCCTACTGTTGTTATACTGTAGGCCAAGGCCTTACTTGTTTAACAAGAGCGACATAGCCCATGCCTTGTTTCCCAAGGTAACAAACTAGGCGTAGGGGCCTATGAAAAATAAAAGGCAATGAGAAACGAGCTGTAGTTGCTCAAAGGACTCCGTTTGGAGAAGGGGTTTTGCAGAACATTGAACTTGGTGGGTTTAGGGTTTGCAACATAAAATATAGGAGCAATAGGCCTAATTAGGCTATCAGATAGGCAGCCCCTCTTAAACGATTCTTGACCTGGGTCATTTCACGTGAAATCAGACACTTTGGGACTCGACCGACACTGATTTCAATCATACTTGCTGTGCCTGTTTAGTAGCAAGGTAGCACCCCAGAACTGCATTTGTGTGAATCTGACACCAATATTAAGGGAGAAACAGACTAGCGAAGGTTTACATGAGGGTAGGACACTATGCATTCAGCCTTGATTATATTAGTCAGTGTAGTCACAAAAAATATGTCCGTGGTGTTATTTGAAAGCTTTTCTTGCTCTACAAATTACACAAACAGCATGAAACACAACAACCCTCAGAATATGAATTATCATAAATTGAAAAATTAAAAATTGAATATAAAAAAACGTATATTTTAAAATGTCCAGTTCCTTGTCTAAACATAGCCTGCAATGTCATAAACAGCACCTGAAATGTTGGTGTTTGGTTCTTTATTCATTTCAGAGACAATGGGACTCAAAAATATGGCATCATACAAATTACCTAGTAATAATATGGTGATACCATAGTAATATCACCTGACAGCATGTCTGTCGGAATATGTGAAGGATGGAGATGGTCCATGAGGATGCAGGAAGTTCAGTTTTACCTCTCCAGTGCTCGCATACATTCCTCATCACATGCTAGCCACTAGTTGCCATCATACAGCTACAACATACCCTTTGATGCTTGAACATAAAAAAATCCTTTACTGAGTTTATTCTTTCAACCCTGCCTTCTCTGAATGCTTAAAATGGTCTAGCTTCCACTGTGTCCATTGACAATGGGCAGAAGCCGTGTAGTTTGTGAATACCTGGAATAGGGACCGACGAGGGTGCAGGGCACACCGGGAAAATGCCTGTTATGCCAGATGGCCAGTCCAGTCCTGTCCCTGACACTACTCTATTACTACTTCATTATAACTCATTTCAACCTTTATGTCCCATTATCTCTGAAATGAATAAAGAACCAAACACCCCATTTTCAGGTGTTGTTTATGACCTTACATGCTATGTTTAGACAACAAACCAGCCATTTTTAAATATACGTTTTTTTGATATTCAATTTTTAATTTTTCAATGTATCATTATTCATATTCTGAAGGTTGTTGTATTCCGTGCTGTTTGAGTAATTTGTAGAGCCAGAAAAGAGCTTTCAAACAATACCACAGACATCCTTTTGTGACTTACACTGACTGATATAATCAAGGCTGAATGCATAGTGTCCTACCCTCATATGTAAACCTTTGCTAGTCTGTTTCTCCCTTAATATTGATGTCAGATTCACAAAAATGCAGTTCTGGGGTGCTACCTTAATACTAAACAGGCACAGCAAGTATGATTGAAATCCATGTCGGTCGGGTCCCAAAGTGTCTGATTTCACGTGAAATGACCCACCTGTCCCATGTTTGCAAAAGTTTTTTTTTTTTTTTTTTAAAGCCAGAGACTGGCTTTTGTTTGGTGATGCATGCTGTGGAAAAGGTAGCGGTCATATCAAATATTGGGTTTTATAGGCCCATTCAGCTTTTAATTTCAAAATCTCATAATATTCAGATGACTTTTGTAGGCCTATGTAAAATATTGTGCCCACATGGACCAAAGCTGGCTGTATAGGCCTACATAAACATGATAGTAGCCTTGGCCTAGTGTGAGCAGTGACACACTTAACAGTCTGGGGGAATAAGCTTAGCAAGGGGGCCATCCAGGGGTCTTTTTGATACATTACTTACTTACATTACTTACATTACTTTTGGTACTTACTTACATTTCATATTGTATTTGTACTGAGATTAGGTCTACTGTTAGTCCGATGAAGTTCTTTCATTTTTTTTTGTTTTTGTTCTTATGGTGTTCAGTCAATTGTTACATTTTTCTGTTCTTAAACAAGATAATTTTCTTATGTGCTATTCAGCATTTCTGCTGGTGAATAAACTTAATAAATTACATCAGAAAATCTAATCAGAACAATAAGTTATACAAAACTTAAGAATGATAAAACATTCATACAAAGAAAGAAAATAATTAATAATTGACAATATGATCCATGCACCTAAGACCTCTAGAATTCTAGACTTCTAAGAATTCTATCTACTTCTTTGTACTTTCTATGTACTTTCTCCTAGGGGAAGTCAGGGCGTCAGACCTGTATCCCAAAGGTTGCCGATTCGACTCCCGCCCCGCCAGGTTGGTGGGGGTAGTAATTAACCAGTGCTCTCCCCCATTCTTCTCCGTGACTGAGGTGCACTACCCTGAGCATGGTATCGTCCTGCCGCACTGCTCCCTTGCTCCCTCCCGCCATTGGGGGCTTCCCCCTTGCACGGGTGAAGCATAAATGCATTACGTTGTGTGCAGTGTACAGTGAACACTTGTGTGCTCCGGAGTGC
Source organism: Engraulis encrasicolus (assembly GCF_034702125.1). Lineage (NCBI taxonomy): Eukaryota > Metazoa > Chordata > Actinopteri > Clupeiformes > Engraulidae > Engraulis > Engraulis encrasicolus. Next base: position 44,240,744 of record NC_085857.1, on the reverse strand, counting down.
TGTGTCACAATGGGCCAGTTGGGCTTTCACTTCACTTTACATCAGCACATTAACATGCATGAACTCATAACCCCCCACCCTTCTGACCCCTCTTTCAATCACACCTAGGCGTCTCCATTCTCCATTCACCCATTCACACTTACACCCACATTCACACCCAAATAAATGCATCATTGGGGCACATTCACACCCCAACAAATGGGGCATTTACCATCCCCCTCCCTTCCCTACCTTCTAACCCCCCTCTCCCTCTCCCACATGCATATACCGATCCACCCACATACACACTCATACTTAAATATGAAGTTAGTTCTAAATACCCATAATGTGAATTTCATCACAGTATCATCTATGTAGACCCATCACAGATGGCTATACAATTCAAAAGCCAAGCTTTCTAGGAACATTCAGTCAGTACCCCACTGATTCTTGAGAAAGTGGCTAAAACAGGTTGTAATGTTGACAGAAAAAAACAAAGTGAATTACAAAAGTATATGGTATATCCTCGTAGACTAAGGTCTTGGCTTTTCAGAAATGCACAAGGCCAATCTCCCCATTATGTATTTTTTTCAGAAATCAGGCTTTTCTCCGATCATACCTTGTTTTTTGTCAACACCGTCAGACACAATTAGAAGTTATTCAAATTGTATTGATTTGGTTGCATATGTATCTGGAGTTTTTAAGTGATTATGTGTATTTTTTGGTTCACACATATGCCTTTAAATGTTGAAAATTCACTTTTGTTCTATTTTAATACTGTTTCATGTGTTCTAATTTTAAAATATGTACCGTCATACGATGCTTACTTAACGCCTAAATACAACAAACAATTTTTTGTAATTTCACAAATATTCGTGGAGGCTTAAATTGGCTATTACTTTGATATTTCAACAACTCCTAAGGAAAATGTTGTAAGCACATTCCTTTAAAATGTCCAAAACTCCTACTTACGGTGGTGACTTAAGAACTGACGGTGGTGACAGAGTGGTGAAAGTGGCCTAATTAGTACTTGCATTTAGCTAAATAAATAGCCCTCTCAAGTCAATGGCATCTTGCATAAACACTTTATTTTTGTGTGTGCACAGTATGAGCATATTAGATTATCTAGGAAGTAAGCCACTGGTTGTTGAAAATGTGGTAAAAACAGCTTTTAAGTTGTTCAAATCCAAAATATAGAGGTGTATTATCATAGATGTAGGTCTTGGCTGTGCAGTGAATGCATTGGCCAAGCTCCCCATGTTTAACATTTTTCATAAAATGGGCTCTTTCTTGTTTTGTCAACAGCGGCAGACAGAATTAGAAGTAAAAACACATGTTTACTGTATTAAAGTGAATTACTTTAACAATTCAACATAACTGTAGATACTTATTGTATGCATATTCTTAAAACATATCAAAAACATGTAAAACATGTGTTTTTTGGTGAACTCCATCAGATGTCACCACCGTCAGGTTTTCTGACAAAAAAACCTCCAAATGCACCTCAGTGGTGGCTAGAGTATCATTTTGGATCACAATTATTACTAACATGCCTAGTAATGTTTCATTAACCAGCACAATTTAGTAAAATATGGAACAACATGATGAGCAGAACAAAATCTGACGGTGGTGACATCTGACGGTGTGTGAGACAAAAAAGCACTCTTTTAAATATTATGCATTGTTTGTTCACATTAGCCATTTCATTTTCGCTCTGTTTCTTGGGTGCTTCATACCTTTTCTGAAAAAAATATATTTATTAACATTAATGTAATACAATACTATTAAAACCCCCGACGGTGTTGACAGTTTATGGTTGGGACAGTACCAGTGTCCAAACAAATTAACAAATTGAGGACAAAATAATAAACGTACAGGAGCTTCAGTGATGGTGAAGTAGGCAGTAGAGCTAAAGGTTTGAAAAGGGGTCCTCAGTAATGAAAATTACCTTGTGCATACCTGATTTTATTGTCTTTTAGAAAAAATCTGACGGTGGTGACCAATATGCTGGACACATTTTGAGCAATCAGTAAATAATAGTAAATATTGTTTTACATCCACTATGTGCACATCTGTACAACCACTTTAATATGGTCTTCCACATCATGGTGATATTGTTCAATTCTGTTAGTGATTTTTGTATTTTAAGTCAATTGAAATGATGATGCCAGTCCTTGGGACAGGCGTTTTTACAGGGTGTGGACAGGTTTATAGCCATGAAAAGTAATAAAATTACACTTAAATATTTCAAACAACTGTGTATTCGTGTGACAGACCCCTTGGCCATTACCTGGGTTCATTTTGTTTGTGAAAATGTAGTTGATTTTCAAGAGAATTAATATTTTACTGCAGGGACATGTTTTTGCCAAACTTTCAAGAATCAGTGACCCATGACTTCCATCCATGACATTCCCTGCTTGCACCAAGTTTAGACCCTAGATGGCATTCAATGTTGACATATTCAAGATTGCAATCTCTCTCTCTCTCTCTCTCTCTCTCTCTCTCTCTCTCTCTCTCTCTCTCTCTCTCTCTCTCTCTCTCTCTCTCTCCTACATATAGTAAAAACATGGCATCAGCCATGGCTCCAGTCCTCAGCTCCGACATGAACCTCTGCCCCCCAGATCTTGTGTCTCTATTCCAGTTGAAGAGCATGTCAGTGCGACTGGTCGACTGTTGTAGGCCAACACCAGATCAGCAAGGAACGGATGGCACGGGTGACAAAGATGGAGGAAAACCCACAAGTGGTAAATGTCAAGTCAAGTCAAGTCAGCTTTTATTGTCACTCTCTTCATATGCACAAGACATACAAGGAAAATTAAATTACGTTTTCTCTCTATACCATGCTAGGACAAAGACATATACAAGACTAACATTTTACAGATTGACAAAGTGCAAGACAGGACAGGTAACAGTGACGGACTGGTAAAAAGCTTAAGAAGTGGTCAATAATAAATACAGTACAAATGAACATTTAACATTCAACACTTAACATTCAACATGTAGTAGCCTCTTACTGCAGTTTGTAAAGTTATGATCAAGGTGATTTGGGTAGGTTCGGTTGTGAATATCATTTAAAGAGACACTGTGCAGGAAATGGTCAAAAAGGGTACTGCAACTATGCTGCTTATTGAAACTGGGCTGCCTATTGCCAAATTTGATCTTTACATGAAAGTTTACTAAGTAATAAACAAACATTTTCTAGTATGGTCCAAGTACAGTCATTTTTGCAGCTAAAAATGGCTATTTTTGGAAATTCAAAATGGCGGACCATGGAGAAGATCCCCCTTTTCATGTATGAAAAGTGCAATTTTTCCAGTCATAATGAATACTTAGAATTTGATGCTGGTGGTAAATATTCATGAAAAAGGTCACATTAGTGAATGGGCAGCTGAATTCTGGAAATAAACAACTGAAAATCTCACAGTGTCCCTTTTAAAAAAATAATTAAAAAGGCATACCCGTTGGACAATACATACAGCTAACCCCTAATATTTATCGATAGAAGATGTTCGTCTGATCCAGAGCATGTGAACGGAGCTGAGCGTGACTCAATTCCCGCTCCCCGCTAAGGAGGATGTTCGCTCATTCGCTCGGCCGCTCAAAGTTGCGTCCCATTGCAAATGAGATAATATCCATTTCCAAAAACAGGCTCTTAGATCACTTATCCCACTTTTAATCACACAATATGCAATACTTGTCTCGGTGATTCCGTGGTAAAATTAAAACGGCTACAACAGATTATAACAGACTATTATACACAGACACAGCTCAGTCATCTTTTACTGCTGATTGACTGATAAGTTTCGTTTGCTACTATTGCGGAGTGTTTTAGGGTCTGGTTGAAGTAACATTCGCTGGAGGAAGAGAATCGAGCCACGTAGAGCTCTACTTCTCGAAGTGCCTCCCGCGCATAGGTGATAGGCGGTCTTTCGTCTTGTCTCGCGCAAAGGAATGACACGAGACCGCATAGTGGACATGGTTGGCTTTAAAGTTGGTCAGTCGTCCTGAAAAAGGTCTAATTTCAAGCACTTGGTTTCTGTATGTTCCAGAGGGATGTTGCAAGGACAGGGCGCAACCCCAACATACAATTTTTTTATGTTTGAGGATTTCCGGCCATGCGTTCATAGAACTTCACAGTTTGCGCGCACCTGTCCATTACAGTAAGCCGACAACACATGATAAAGATTTATGCTTCCGTTTGCATGGTCTTGCCCATATGGCGCAAGAACGGCCATCTCATTGACAACGTTTTGAACGAAAATATTAGTAAATCAATCCTAATTGATAACAGTCATGTTTCTGTAAGGCAGCTACTGAAAAAGCAGCCTGATCTCCAAAAATTCTGTGCTCCTGGACACGGATATTAAGGACACGAAATCCGTGTCCAGGAGCACAGATTTTGCGGGGGGCTCCGCTGGAGACTGTCACCTTTTTTTTATTTGATGAGTTTGCAGGTCTGGGATGTGCTTTCTATATTCCCACAGTGTTAACTCTATCATTTGAAAATACATACCAAATGCTAATCCTAAACAAAATAATGCTATACCAATTTAAGTTGTGCCCTGACCAAAACATTCCCTAACCTTAACCTGTCATTAAAGACGTATTTTTGAGAAATACCTTTTCCAGTTGGTTGATAGGCTATCAAATTCATATAATGATTAAAATAATACTAGCTGTGCCTAGACCAAAACAACCCAACTAGACCCTAACCCTAACCTGTCAGTAAGAAATGTTTTTTTTTTTGAGAAAACATATTTTGAAATTAGAAAAATCCCGAGAAAACACAAGACTGTGGAAACATAGAACTGTGGCAGTATAGAGAGATCACTTCTGTGTGTCCATCACAGAAAATCAACGTGTTCTATTTAATTAAATAAACAAACTCCAAAGAAATAGCCTAGCCTAAGGGAAATTGTTGGGTTATTGGGAAGTCAAAACTATAGGTCTTTGAAGAAATGCTGTCCACAAATTGTTTAATCTAGAACTGGCAAAAAAGGAATGCTCACATTTTGTTCCATCCTCCTGGTGTCTGCGGAGTGCGGACCACCTTGTCGTGCTTTCCTATGCCCAGGCTTATATAAGAGTCTTTTCTCACATTGACTATTAGTAGCTCGCCACATTCTTCCTCATGCTCAACATCTTCCTAGCTTTTTGACCCGATTTTTGCATTTATACAACCTATCACCTTGCTTTTCGAAGTACATATTCACAAACTCCATCTTCAGAATTGCCTCGCGGTGCACACGTGACGCGAAAGCGCAGAGTCAGTCGGTGGCTGTTCATATTTTTTAAGGATTAAAAACGGTTGGCCTGCAACTCGTTTTCAATTCAAAAACATGTCGAAAACAGCACACTTAATCAAATAAATGTTCTTTTACAAATTTTATAATCCAAAATTATTATTTTTTTTGTGAGCGCATTGGAGCGAACTGGAGCAGAGGGAAATGCTCGCTCCGGCCTTTGAATTCATAACCGCTCGGCGCTCTAACCATATTTCTCCAGCTCCGCTCCCCCGCTCGCTCCTCGCTCGGCTCTGTTCACATGCTCTGGTCTGATAATTGATTTTCTATGAGAATGGGAAATGAAACCCTCAGACTAAAATTATCTGGAAACAACTTCTTTAGGTGTTGTCTTGCACTGCTTTCAAGTTATTCCCTGCATGTTTATGCAATTGTTAACCAACCCCGGGTTTCTCCTGTAATATAGATCTATCTCATTGGCCATTGGCATGCCTTGATGATCACTCAGTGAGCACTGAAGGCTTCCTAATACCCAAACAGTTTCGCTATAACACTATGACATGACAGTCAAAAAGACACTTCTAAGGACTGTGAGGCAGTTTGCAACACCTTGACATTTTCAAGTATTTCAACTAAGTATAAACATTTATGCAACAGTTAGTGGCACGTATGATTGTATTCTAAAAACCCTAACAAAAACAATGAGTGTAAAGTGAATTTAATAATAACAAACTAGTTTTATTTAAATTGAGTGTAAACTGAACGGTACAAACACAGTTTTCAGAGGTCTTCAAACAGTGCAAGAAAATGTACTATAAATATATCTAACCAAGACTTCTGAAGTTTGAACCTTGTATACATAAGTGCTGACTGCATAAAAGTAGAAAGAACATTCAGAATGTTTTGATGTTTCCATATAGGGTTGTGCCGATAGACGATATCATCGGCATCACGATGGACGCCAACATCGTGATGCCAAGGAATCCTCTACCTGTGTATTTTTGAAGCCGCTGCTATTGTCATCATTACGGTGCTTGGCATTGAAATAAACTGAAACATTACCGTAAAATCCATAGTAGCAGCGGACTGCGCAGGTAGCAGGACTGAACTGACCGAGGTTGTCAACACAAGCCTCAAGCATCATGAATTTTATAGCTACGAAGAAAAACGCAATGGAATAAAAAAAAATTGTGAACTAAGCCCTACTATTGTTTGCTGCATATGAGTTCAAGTAAGTGTCTGATTGCCTACATTTATTTATGTGACCCAAGTTTCTACAACGGAGAGTCATGAGGCATTGGTTCTCCCTCCGGAGTAGCCTAAAGTGAAAGCAACAAATCGTTCAGCAATTGCAACAGTTTGCCATTTCATGTTTAACGTAAATTCGACTCAAAATGTTTAATCTCTCCGCGATGGAGATGTCTTGTGAAGTAGCCACACAAGATTGTAGGCTACACTTCTGATTAGCCCACTGTCAAGAGATAGCGCAAGCGATTCCATGTCTGCCCACGTCTTTGTGGCTTCACCGCAATTGTTTCCATTGATGAATTAAAAAGTCTCACCATGTGCTTAAGAAACATTCGCGTCGGGTAATTTGCTAACTTGGGCTAAAATCCATTGCAAAACCTCGAGAGGGCACGCGTGGGTTCTCATCTCTCCAATTTAACAAACGTTCTGGGCTTCCCTGCATGGCTAAAGTTATGTATGCAAAAAACGCCGTGACACAGCTCGTCCTGAAATAGAACTACACCGTTAAATAACACAATCTAGTAGCAGCCTGCAGTAGGCTGCATCGTGAAATTTATTGAAAATGAATTTCCACGCGGTGGAGTTTGGAAGAGCGGGCTTGAAGCAGCTGATGGTGACACGAGAGACAAGAAGGACAGACAGCAGAGCGACCATCTCTGTTGCAGACAGAGTAGCGCAGCTGGAGGTTTTAACATTTTTTTTGTAAGAATTTCAAAACTGTTAATATATTTGACACTCGGCCTACTCTTAAAGCAAATATATTAAAATAATAGCTTAGCGAAAGCAAAAAAAATGACCCATTATATTTTTTAAATGTAAAAAAAAAATGTACACCCCTCCCCTCCAAACGACGACGATGTCATCGTCCATCGCATCGTCTCACTGTAAACATCGCCAGCTGCCAATTAGGGGGACATCGCCCAAGCCTATTTCCATACAAAGTGTGAAAACGTTAATCTAACTGAACCCAGTGGCTCTTTCAGTTGAATACTAATTAGATGGGAGACTTGAGGGTTAAAGTTTGAAGATTCAAGATGGTGATTTATTAGAATTGTGCTTTTTTTTCTTTTTGGCAGGGAGAAAATCACAGTGGCCCGGGAGTCGATATACATTTCTTCTTCCCAGGGGCAATTTGATGGAATACCAACACAATCACAAAGGGAAGAACCAATGCTGCAAGCTGTGTGGCAAACGCTTTACAAGTGCTTCATATCTAAAGCGACACCAGAACATTCACACAGGTGTGAAACCCTACCACTGCAAGCAGTGTGACAAAAGGTTCTCAGAGGCAGGATCTCTCCGACTACACCAGCTGAACCACCAAGAAGTAAAGCCCCACCACTGCAAAATCTGTGGCAAAGGGATTTCTTCAGCAAGGAGGTTGAGGATTCATCAGCACATTCACACGGGAGTGAAGCCCTACCACTGCAGTCTGTGTGGCAAAGGGTTTACAGAGCCAGCAAGTCTTAGAAATCACCAGGCCATTCACACGGGTGAGAAGTCCTTCGTTTGCAGTCTTTGTGGCAAAGGATTTTCAAATAGCAAACTTCTAATGAGACACAAGCGCATCCACACTGGAGAGAGGCCCTATGTCTGCACTCTGTGTGGCAAGACGTTTTCTTATCCATCTCTTCTAAAGTCACATCAGCGCATTCACACAGGAGAGAGGCCCTACCCCTGCAAACTGTGTGATAAGGCTTTCTCAAATGCATCAGATCTAAAGCAGCACCAACTCACTCACTCTGGGGAGAAGGCCTACCACTGCACAATATGTGACAAATGGTTTTCACGGTCAGACCATCTTAGTAGACATCTGCGGAGTCACACAGGGGAGAGGCCCTATAGCTGTGAAATGTGTGGTAAAAGATTTTTTACAGTAGGCCATTTAAGGAGCCACCAGCGCATTCACTCAGGGGAGAAGCCATTCTCTTGCACAGTTTGTGGCAAAAGCTTTACACATCCACAAGGTCTAAGCTTGCACCAGGTGGTTCACACAGGAGAGAGGACTTACCAATGCACATTGTGTGGCAAAGGGTTTTTACGGTCAAGTCATCTTAGTACTCATATGCACAGCCACACAGGAGTGAAGCCACATCACTGTCAAGTCTGTGGGAAAAGCTTTTCTCAAGCAGGGAATCTACGGATCCACCAGCGCACTCACACAGGAGAGAAGCCATACCAGTGCAAACTGTGTGCCAAGAGTTTTTCTGGTTCATCGCACCTAAAACAACACCAACTCACTCACACAGGAGAGAAGCCTTACCCCTGCGCAATGTGTGACAAAAGGTTTTCACGGTCATATCATCTCCGTGCACATATGTGCAGCCACACAGGAATGAAGCCCCACCCATGCAGTGTGTGTGAGAAAAGTTTTTCTACAGCACCTGAACTTAAGATACACCAGCGCATTCACACAGGGGAGAAACCTTACACCTGCAGTTTGTGTGGCAAAACGTTTACTCAAGCAGGTAGTCTAAGGACACACATGCATAGAAGACATAGCACCAGCACATTCAAGTAGACTTTTGGTTTGGATACATGCAATCTAAGGCTGTAACGATATTGCATCGAACCGAGGGATCGCGGTACGCAGACCCATTAACCCCTATCGCGAACCTTCCTCGCAGAATCGCGATGCACCCGTTTAAAGTTGTTACCCCTCAGTCTAGAAAACAGCAGGATACACACAGGCAAATGTTGATCTTAAAGACATGTAGAAAAAGGGCGCGCATGTGCGAGTAACACTTCCATTCACCCCTCTCTCTCATAAAATGTTCCGTCCAACCAGCACCTGCATCTGTTGTTATATCCATTGCCTGAGCAACCTCCGTGAGACGAAAAACTTGGGCAAACGTCGGAAGGTAAAGCACAGAAATGAACAACAGCCAAGAGGGTCTTTACAAACTTGTTAAGATTATTTGATTCATGCATACACCGATATATGTTGAGTGTTGGGTCAGAGATCAAGTAGTGCACCTCACTCCTGACTCCTGTCTGCTCTCACGCCACTCTTGATCTTGTAGACCAGCCAGTATTGAGAAGAAGGTCATGCAGACGCACACGCACACGCACACACACACACACACACACACACACACACACACGCACACACGCACAAACGTCAAAATTAAGTGTTGCATTTCTGTAAGTAACTTAATACAACACGATTCGTTTCCTGACGAAATATGACCAGTTTTGTTTTTAGTTTGGATATTAATTGGATATGTAATGCGAGACAGCTCAATAGGCTACCTACTGGCACCCTGACCCTTCTCTCTCACACATTATCAGCATCTCAGCACAATAATAAGCCTATTTTTCCTTGGTGAACTAATATCCCTTATTCTATTTCTCTGTGTTATGCTTTGATGTCAACACCTGGGGAACAGGTTGCATTGGTAGGCTATATACAGTACAGGCCAAAAGTATGGACTCACCTTCTCATTTAATTAATTCTCTTTATTTTTGTAGCTATTTACAGAATAAAGTGCATTTTAAGGGAGGGCATTAAAACTGTGCATGAACACATGTTTAATTTTTTGCTTGACAAAAAAATGGAAATTCTAAAAAAAAATAATACAAAATTTTTTAAAATATAAAAAAAATGCCAAACAGTGACGTCAACACAGCAAAACTGAGGACCCCACATGTTTCAACAAGCTTATTTTTCTGTCTATTTTCAAGCAAAAATACCCAGTCAGTCAAGTCAGTTTTAATTGATTCAGGCAATACAAGAGAAACTGAACAGTTATCTAGGTGAAACAGTGATACAAAAAGTAAAAGTGAAAAACCCTGCCACAGATTCCCTCCAACACAGGTTTGACCTCTCCAAGTAACTGACTATGACTCAATGTCAGATCAAGAACATGTCTGTAAAATGCTTATATTGGCAAGTGTTTAAAACTAGGTTTTAGGTCTCAAAATTCTAGTTCTACAATTCTAGTGAGTTATTGGAGGACTTTAAAGTTCAATTAGGATTGACTTGACGTGACTGGGCATTTTTATTTGAAAATAGACAAAAATAAGCTTATTAAAATGTGAGGGGCCATCAGTTGTGCTGTGTTGACGTCAGGTGGATAGACAGCTGACATTGCTGTTGGACAACAGCTAGAATTATATTTTTTGGTAAGCACGTAATTCTCCATGTGTTCATGCACAGTTTTGATGCCCTGCATGAAAATACACAATGAAAATCCACGAAAATAAAGAGAATGCATAAATGAGAAGGTGAGTCCATACTTTTGGCCTGTACTGTATGCAACATCATTTAGTAGACCTACACAATTAATGTAGGCAGGTAAATGCAGAAAAGAAAGGCCTATAGGCCCTATATATAAATTATTTTCATATTATTACTATTTTTTTCCCCTTTTTTTTGGAAATCGTGGGGCATATCGTGATACAAACCGAATCGTGAGTTCGGTGTATCATTACAGCCTTAATGCAATCCCATACCAGAAAGACTGGAAGCTTTACCTTCTCCTCATTTCCTAATGTTGTTGTTAATCATTAACCACCTTGTATCAAGCACAAGGGATCAATAGGAAACATCGGTTGACTTAATTAGCTGTTGTCGTGATCTACTGTATTTTCCAATTATTGCCTTCAGACTTCAGACAGTCCAAAAGTTTGGACACAACTGTGAATGGACACATACAGAATGATGTGCTTAACAAAAAAAATATAAATTCTAGCAGTTGTCTAACAGTGATGTCAGCTGTCTATCCACCTGACGTCAACACGGCACAACTGATGGCCCCACACGTTTCGACAAGTATTTTTTTCCCCCTATTTTCCAGTAAAAACACCCAGTCAGTCAAGTCAATCTTAATTGAACACAAGTCATCCAATAACTCATTAGAATGGCAGAACTAAAATCTAAAGACGTGGCATGATTTTATCCATTTGACAATTCAAGCAAGATTTTCATGATCTGATAATGTTAATCACTTGGTGTAAAAAAGCTGGTTATCTAAGTAGAACAGTGGTATAAAAAGGAAAAGTAGAATTGAAAGCCCCTCCCACAGATTCCCTCCAACACTGATGACTTCTCCAAGTAACTGGCAACAGACCAAGTGATTCAATATTAGATCAAGAAAATGTTGGCATTGGGAAATGGAATCACTATTGGAAAGGTGCTAGAATTGATATTTTCTTAAGCACATAATAACCTCCGCCAAGGAGGTAATGTTTTAGGTCATGTTGGTTTGTCTGTCTGTGTGTTTGTTTGTCTGTCTGTCTGTTTGTAACAGGACTGGCCGTGCACGCTGTCAGTGTGAAAGGCAGAGTAGAACACACCGGCCGAAACTAAGCAGAAAGTCCGCATCCGTCTTGCGTCTGATCTGTTTGGCTTCCTTGGCGGAGGTCTGCACTCTCTGAGTGCTTCTAGTTCTATATGTGTTCATGCACAGCTTTGATGCCCTTTATGAAAATCTAAATTGTACTGCAAATGGCCACGACAATAACGAGAATGCATTGAATGAAAAGGTGTGTCCAAACATTTGGCCCATACTGTACATGTGGAATTATCGTTATTTTATTTTAGAACACTGTTTCTACTCTTTTCCAACCATTTCCAACCATTATTGTGCTTTAGGATGTGTGCTTTGGATTTTTGTCTTGCTGGAGTGCACCTGATCTTAACCTCAAACCATGTGCTCTTGCACAGGGATATTCTTTAGTTTTAGTAAATGCACAGGTGTCAGGTGTGCACTGCGTTGCAATACTTGACTTTGTAAAAAAAATATATGTCGTTGGACACTCAGAACTTACTGCAGTACTTTTAAAATTAGACCAGTGATTCTCAAAGTGTGGGAAGTAATATTTTCACATGGATTTTGAGTAATGACAATACATAAACTTAATCAACAAAATATTCGTTTTTTTTCTCAATGTGGTAATTAACCAAGAAAACAGACCAGTGCATTGTTGGGGGCAGAGGTAGACCTTTTGTAAACTATAACATTGTTTTTTTTTTGTTGAACACAATGCTTTCAAGTACATACCGGACATTGCAAACCATGACGATTAGAAAACATCTCTCTGTTGCTTCCAAGGCTATAGCAGACTTTGTTGATTTATCAACAGTTAATTAGACAAAAAGGACCGAGAAATCAAATCAATTTCAGCAGGCTGTGCACCATCCGGCATAAAGCTGCTCTCCACTGGTCTATTTTTTAAAGTGTTTGTTTGTGTAGTGTTAGGTCCCAGTCCTAGTGATCACATTTGGCAATTTGCAATCATATCAATGTTTAGACCCATAATCCTTCCCTGTGTGATCCAAATAAAAGTATTAAAATGTTGTTTTGCCCCTATAGTCATTTTAGCTTTCTGTTTGATTTGTTTGTTCCTATTTTGTGTTGGGCTGGCCGCCTCCTCCTCTCTTGTCTATTTAAATGGATGTATACACTACAGAAATAAATTTGAAAACTCTCTGATAGTTTCAAAGCTTAATAGTGTTTCTGTAGAACTTTGCAGTTGTGGTAATGGAGTGTTTTTATCAATATATTTTTTAAAGCTTCTGTAGTGATTTGTGTCATGATCAATGTGATCTCCAAAGCGGAAAATAGCAAGCGTATCACAAAAGAAGAGTCTTTAAGCCAGTCAAATCAAGTATAGAATATGCCCCCTTCCCAACAAAAGAAAGGTCTTAAAGTCAAATCAAGTATACTTTATAGTATTTTACATAGGCTAACACGTTACAAAACATTACACTGACTGCACACAGTACTGTCACACTGTCACAGTACTGCCACAATACTTTTTACAACCTTTTTTATTCACAATTTACCAAGTGTCTCAATTTCATCTGAGTTGGGGTTTGTAAATGGGCCACAGCAGCATTACATTAGGAGGATTGACTGACACTCTCTGTAGTTCTCTATGACTGCAATACTGTTTCCAACCAGTAGAGGGACTTATTGCGCCATGTAGACATGAAGAGTTCAGATGCAAAACCCCCTAAGTGCCTTTTCAGAAAATAATCTTAATTCATTTTTAATACAAAGCTATCAAAATTGAAAAACATTTTTATTTTATATATGTAATATAACTATTTATATGTATTATCAAGTACATGAATGTAAACCAAACCAACAATAGGGTTCTCTACACATATAGAAGTGCAGGTCTTCAGAAATGGAGTTAGGGGGTTTTGCATCTGAACTCTTCACATGTAGACATGTAGACATACTACGAGTAAGTAACGTGCAAACTACTTGTGGGATCACACAGCAAAGATTTTTGTATGAGGATTGTCACAACTGCTTTCAAATGTATACTGCCTAGCGAACCTTGCTAAATTATATGAGCTTCTTGTTATCTGGCTATAGATGAGTCAAAACATGAAACATTTTGAATGATTTTGACAAATAAATCCTCTACTTGACAGGCTTTTTGGAACACTATGCATCCACACATTACATTTTGGGAACATCAAACAGTGTTGCGGAACGACACTTTCTTTTCAGTTGTCTTATGTTTGATCCAGTGGACCTGTGCTACTGATGTGTACGCATTCTCTGACTTTTTAAGTTAAGATAAATACTCTGCCGTTTTAAACAAAAAATATATATTTTGGCATGTTTACACCTTATTATCTTCTGTCCTGTATGTGTAAATGTGTTAAGATTGCAGGGAGGGAAAAAAAATCAGAAAAATAGAATCAGGCTTCATCCTCACTCAGACATATAGAGAACCCGTGTGCGTGCGTGCATGTGTGCGTGCGTGTGTCCAGATCCTGTTTCACCTATGAACGGAGCACTCAACCACGGCACACAATGCTGATACTGGCCTCAAACAGTTTGTTTTCTATTTGTGTGGTTTACCTTTCCCCTTCTGTGTGTGTGTGTGTGTGTGTGTGTGTGTGTGTGTGTGTGTGTGGACACGTAGAAAGCATGCATGCATGCATCTCTTCAAGACTTGGTCAGACAAAGAGCATAATAATTAACAATCTCAAATGGCATGATTGACCCACCAAATGTGTTGCGGCACTGCGAGGGTGTAGCCTGGGTACAAAGATCCACCATTAGAATCTACTGCTCCCCAGTCCAATGGTTCATAATTGAATGTGTTCCCCTGCCAGAATCTTTACCAGAAGAACTTGCCCCCCCTTACCAAAGATTCCTTCAAAGTAGAGTGTTTTATTGTCACTATATACAATGAGATTATGTTTGGAAGCAACCCACAGATGCCCACAAAATTAAAGATTTATCAACAGTATAATATATAAGAAAAAAAATAAGCTAAACTAAGTATTCACATGTCCACATACGCATACACACACACACACAATTGCTCCAGATTTTATGGCAAAGTCCATATGCATTTATCAACAGTATAATATATAAGAAAAAAAAGCTATAAAATATGCAACCAAGTATTCACATGTCTTCATACGCACACACACATGCACACCAATTGCTCCAGATTTTATGGCAAAGTCCATATGCATCTCACAGTATAGAGAGTCCTGAAGTATTGAGGGGGGCAGGTGACATATTGAGTTCAAAAGTCTGATGGCAGATAGAAACTGTCCTTCATTCTCGTAGTGCGGGCACGCAGAGTCCTAAAGCGCCTGCCAGATGGTAGCATGGTGAAGAGCCTATGACCAGGGTGTGTGTGATCTTTAAGGATGTTTAATGCTCTGTTTGTGCAGCGTGTATAGTGGATCTCCTCAAGTGTGGGTAGTTGCCAACCAATGATTCTCTCTGCTGTTTTAATAATGCGCTGTAACATCTTCTTGTTGTCGTGTGTGCAGCTGGTGTACCAAGATGTAATGCTGTATGTAATCACTGATTCAATCGTACACCTGTAGATATTAGGGTGCAGATCTCGTCATCGCTGGGCCTTCTTTAGAGTCCACAGGAAATACAGCCTTTGGGATCCCTTTTAAGGTATTGCTCCATGTGTTCTATAGTTCACCATTGGAATGTGTTCCACTGGTTGAAGGCTGACCATTAGAATGTGTCCCCACTTCCAAAACAATTACCTTTAGAATTTGTTCCCCGTACTGGACAGTGTTTCCCTGGCCAAAGTTTTCCCGTTTCCAAAGACCCACCATTAGAATGTGTGTCCCTGAACCTAAAACTTAATCACCACAGATTCACCATTAGATTGCATTCCAAAGACTCACCATCAAAATGCGTCCCCCTGACAAAGATCACCATCAGAATTTGTACCTTTTGACCAAAAGCTATGCATTCCCCATCCCAAAAGACCCACCATTACAATGCATTCAACCAGGGCCTCTGACAGCTTTTTCTGGGCCCAGAACAAAGCTATCCGAAAGAGCCACCAGTGTTGCCAGATTGGGCGGGTGCCCGCCCAATTGGGCTACTTGGGATGAGCGTCGGCGGGCAAAAACGGGAAAAATTGGCCATTTGGCGTTTTTTTTAGCCGTTTTGGGCCCATAGAAGTCAATGTAATTTGTTGAATTTGGGCGGAATTTAGCGCATTTTGCCGGGTTTTGAGAACCTTTTGGGCGGGATTTGGTCAGACACATCTGGCAACACTGAGAGCCACTCCAACCAATACATACCATGATATGAAGGCTCAATTCTTGGCCCACACTCTCCCTGAGCCCAGAACAACTGACCCCTTTGCCCCCCTCCCCGTCGACTTCCCTTCATTCAAGATTTTTAGTTTTTACTTTATTCGACATGGAAGCGAATGGGGAGGGAGACGATGAGGGGTCGGCAAAGGACCCGAGCCGGGAATCGAACCCGAGTCAGCCGCATGGTAGACGAGTGCCCTACCAGTGGGCCACAGCAGGGCCAGCTTCCCTTCATTCAACGATTGGAATATGTCGCCATGGTGTAAAGGTGCACCATTAGAATGCGTTCCCTTACCCAAGTCAAACTGAAGCTGTGGCCAGAGAGAGTAGAGAGAGAGAGGTTCCATTGGCCCATTGTTTCCGGGTTCTATTATTGCAAGGGGAAGGGGGGGGGGGAATACCCCTTTAGACAGACCTAGGCAGACCCATAGCAACCTATTACACTGGCATATCTTTATATACTTAAAGAATCTCTGCTGTGGCAGTCTGGTCTGCGTGGCTGCTGGAGTCCACGCCAGGCCGCAGACAGGACGTCTGTCCCATAATGCTTCTTGCTGGCCGGGCCAGCTCCATGGCCTAATGTTTTAATCGGATTATCTCCACGGGGATACAGCAAATGATTTATGACTTTTGGGGTTTTCATTAATAGTTTGTGGTGCAGTATTTTTGAAAGCCAATAATATGTGGTTTAAAAAAAACGGGTCACGTTGTACAGAAGAATGCATGCTTTCTTCTTCTCCTTTTATCATTGGATTCACAGACTTTATTCACAAACCACTTCTGGTAGACTGACCCCGACTAAAATCACTGTACGTCTCTCTGAGTTGCCACTACCGTGTGCCTTTTGTGTGAGCCAAGTGGTAGCACCAAGGGCATAGGTGTGCACAGATAGGAATGTGGTGCTGCCTCTTTGCCCTCCTGGATAAGAATACCAGGAATAAATAAGAATAAATAAGTTTTTTTTGTTGGAAGTTTTTTGCCAAAGTGTACTGTGATCCATGTTGATATGGTCATACACAAATGCAAGTGTTTGATGCGAAGTGAAGTGAAGTGAAACTCCAATTTCCATTGTCATTGTGACACAGCACTCAAGTGTTCACAGCACACTGCACACAGCGAAATTGCATTTATGCCTCACCCGTGCATGGGGGCAGCCCCCAATGAGGCGGGACGGTACCATGCTCAGGGTACCTCAGTCATGGAGGAGGATGGGGGAGAGTAAATGGTAAATTTCTTCGCCCACCAACCTGGCGGGTCGGGATTCGAACCAGCAACCTTTGGGCTACAAGTCTGACGTACTAACCGCTTACCCGTGACTTGATCAACTAATGCCAGACATTCCACAAGCCCCTCACCCCACCTTGAGCACCTGTCCCCCAAAATGTCTGTGCACGTCACTGACCAAGGGCCCCATTTTGGCTCAGGGACCTGGAAGACGGAGGTGTCACCAAAACGGGCGACATTCTGTGGCTTTACACTGTGTAAGGTGATCTGCTCTCTGACCCAGGTAATAGCAGTGTTTCCAAGACAACTTTAGAGGAATGAAATAGCCTGGCTCTCACGCAGACCCTTCCTGCTTCGTGCATCTTCGTTAAACTTCGTGAGAAGCATCCATCTGCGTGAAAACCAGGTTAGGGAATTCGTAAATGGTTATATAAATCTGATCTAAATCTGAATTTTTTATAGTGTTCTTCTCTTTGTTCACCAGCTTTCGCTCAAGCGATGTGTGCGTGTGTGTGTGTATGTGTGTGTGTGTGTGTGTGTGTGTGTGTGTGTGTGTGTGTGTGTGTGTGTGTGTGTGTGTGTGTGTGTGTGTGTAGTGGAGAGGGGCTGGGCTGAGGTAGCCTTCGTTGCCTCAGGGGTGATATAACATTTCTGTACGTATCTCCATCTCTTTTGGTCATTCAAAGACAGACAGCGGTGGCTTATCCTTGTTTAATGTAGGTCCAATGCCAGAACACACAAGACAGTATCAGAACCAACATAAATAATTTGTATCCACTGACAGAGAGTGTGTGTGTGTGTGTGTGTGCGCGCGTGCACGCTTGTGTGAGTGCGAGTGTGTCTGTGTGTGACTGTATTAGTCTAATTTAGAGACAATTTAATCCTCAAACTACACCGACCCTCCGCTCCAGTTTACACTGGATCAGCCACCATGTCTAGAGTGTGGGAGGTCACTGACACCACACACACACACACACACACACACACATTATGGGAATGCTTATTGTGGTGTGCATTGGTGGAGCTTCAAAGAAAGCTATGCACGCACACGCACACACACACACACATAGATGGGGTGCAACCCACTTGTTTTACATGGACCTCTTCCACCAGTCTGAGTCAAGGCCTTCACTCCCTGATCTCTCCCTAGGCAGGAAACCCACACCGAAGGGAGAGGAGACAAAAGAACCTCACACACACACGCAGGCACACACATGCACTAGGGATGTAAATAAAATTGAAATGTATCGATGTATCGCAAGAATCGGCTGGCGATTTAATCGAATCGCATCGTAGGCCTATCGTGGGGCATTCTTAATAATTGAAAAAGAATCGAATCGCTGGCCCCAGTGCAATGCCCTAGCTCCATAACACAATAAAAGTAATTGGAATGCATTGAATCGAACCAAATCACTTGTATCGTGGGGAATTCTTAAGTATCGAAAAAATTTGAATCCCTGATTTAAGAAATCGATACCGTATCGTATCGTCATGAAAGCTGTGATTTACACCCCTAACACGCACACACCCTCACACTGCAAGGAAATTGTAAGAACTTTTATATACAGACAGACAGACACACATGCACACACACACACATGAAAATACACATATACTTCTGTAGAAGGTATAGCTGTTGACCAAGTGTGAAGGTTAAGTGCTTCCATTTTCTAATATGAGACAAATGAGGTGCAGACAGAGAGACCACACAATACAATGGAGGGTTTGGAGAAGAATGTAGGAGTATGTGACTTTGAAGTGTGTGTGTGTGTGTGTGTGTGTGTGTGTGTGTGTGTGTGTGTGTGTGTGTGTGTGTGTGTGTGTGTGTGTGTGTGTGTGTCTGTGTCTGTGTCTGTGTCTGTGTCTGTGTCTGTGTGTGTGTGTCTGTGTGTGTTCGTGTGTGTGTGCGTGCGTGCTTGAGTCCCTGCATGCATGTGCACACTCACGTATGTATCACATAATAATGCACAAAGTACACACACACACACACACACACACACACACACACACACACACACACACACACACACACACACACTACAGTTCTGTACTGTGAAAGAGATGTTGAGTTTGGCATTTCTGACTATCCTAGGTCTGTCCCTACCAACACTTTCCCCTTTCCTGCCCCAATGTTGCTAAGCACCAAGGAGTTCAAAGGTCAACAGTTGTCACCTCAGCTCATCTCAGTGACAGCTCTCATTCCGACGGAATGTTTACCTCTTCTGTTACCTAGTAACCACCCTGAGAGAGCTGATTGGGTAGATGATATAATCAATATAGCGGTATTAGTACAAAACATTACATTCTCTAATTCTAATTCTAATTCTAATTGCTTGTGACTAACTCTTCCTGAACATCACTCATGCCTTGTTCACCAGCCGTCAAAATACGTCTCAGCTGTCACTCTGTCCCACTCCCGCCTTTCCTGATCTCTCCCTATCTCTTTCTCTCTCTCTCTCTCTCTCCCTATCTCTCTCTCTCTCTCTCTCTCTCTCTCTCTCTCTCTCTCTCTCTCTCTCTCTCTCTCTCTCTCTCTCTCTCTCTCTCTCTCTCTCTCTCTCTCTCTCTCTCTCTCTCTCTCTCTCTCTCTCCATTTCTCTTTCACCTCTTTCTCTATATCTGTCTTCAAGAATAGTCTCCTGCTGTACCCCGAGATCCACATCACCAGTCCCCTTGGCAACCCCCTCCCCCTCTCTACCTCTCTCTCCTTTCCTCCTCTTCTCTCTTTCCTCACTGCTATACATATATATTATATTATATTATATTATATTATATTATATTATATTGTATTATATTATATTATATTATATTATATTATATTATATTATATTATATTATATTATATTATATTATATTATATTATATACTGCATGTATATATTTGTATATCTAAGAATAGCTTGTACCCAAGGATCCACATCATTTTCCTCCCCAGCAGGCAGGAGAATAGCCCTCTACCCAACCTTCCGCTCCCCAGGGTCTGCATCATTGATCCCCAGCACTGCTCCCTCCTTCTGAGACTTGTCTCTCTCTCTCTCTCTCTCTCTCTCTCTCTCTCTCTCTCTCTCTCTCTCTCTCTCCCTCTCTCTCTCTCCCCCCCTCTCCCCCTCTCCCCCTCTCCCCCCCTCTCTCTCCCCCCCCCCCCCCCCCCCCCCCCCCCCCCTCTCTCTCTCTCCCGACCTCTGGAGGTCAATTAGGTCAAAGGTCACCTACTTTTTTGGGTTACAGTGATACACACACACACACACACACACACACACACACACACACACACACACACACACACACACACACACACACACACACACACACACACACACACACACACACACACAGGTGTGGACTTCACTGCACACTTTGCAGAGAGGTGTGCAGTTCCTGTTGTCAGTTTTGGTGTCTGTGTGTGTGTGTGTGTGTGTGTGTGTGTGTGGAGGGGGGGGGGGGGGGGGGGGGGGGGGGGGGCTTGTGCGTGTGTGTGTGCGTGTGCATGTGTGTCTGCATGACCTTCTTCTCAATACTGGCTGGTCTACAAGATCAAGAGTGGCGTGAGAGGAGACAGGAGTCAGGAGTGAGGTGCACTACTTGATCTTTGACCCCATGACTGCCATTGTCCAGAGAGAGAGGCCTGCATCCCATATGTCCCTCATGTCTGACACACACACACACACACACACACACACACACACACACACACACACACACACACACACACACACACACACACACACACACACACATCCCAGACAGACCCCTGGCACCCCACGCATGGTTGACTCTGTATATTCCACTTCCTCCAGAACTCCCTCCCATCCCATCCCTCAGTTGTTCCCCTCCTCTGTCTCTCTCTTTTCTTTTCTTCTCTTTCATCTTCTGCCACTCCTTTCTTTATCTAGACAGCTAGTTGCAGGGGCGGAGCTATATAGGCGGGGGGTGTGGGGGGTGCAAGCAGGGCATTTGCCCCTGGGTCCAGGGCCTTCCTGTATTGGTTTTGGGGGGCCTATTATGACCTTGTATGGGGGCCCCATCAGTGTCTTGCCCTTGGGCCCTGTGTGCAATTGTACTGCCACTGGCTAGTTGCCTGCTTGCCTGTCTGCCGGTGCCTGTCTGTGTCTGCCTGTTCCCATCCCCCTCTTCTCTTCCTTTCCTTTCTTTGTTTTTGTCTTCTGTCGTTTCTTGTCCCTCCACTAACGAACCCATCCTTTGCTCCTTTTCATCTCATTCTTTGTCATCGCAAAACAACCCCCTGCAATGATCTGGTCCCCAAGGCTCTCGTGCTACTGCCTATATACCTTCCATCAACTACCCCACCCATACACGTTCCTGCTGCCCCCACCTATACACCTTCCATCAACTACCCCCCCCCCCCCAGCTTCTTATGGCCACACATACGCACTCCAACTACCCCCACCCCATTCACCTTCCATCAACTACCCCCACCACCATACACTTCCTTTAAAAAAAAAAATGGGGTAATTTTATTTGTTAGGACAGGGAAGACTTTGACAGGAAGTGAGTGGGCAGAGAGAGAGACGGGGAAAGGTCGGCAAAGAACCCCAGTCGGAATCGAACCCGGGTCAGCCGCGTAGCAGACGAATGCCCTACCGGTAGGGCCCCCACCCATACACCTTTTATTTCCACATTTACTTCCACAACGCTGTCCTTCTACTGACTCCCCCCACTATCACACACGCATACAGAACACACACACAACACACAACACCCTCCAACCCTACAGAGAGAGAGAGAGAGAGAGAGAGAGAGAGAGAGAGAGAGAGAGAGAGAGAGAGAGAGAGAGAGAGAGAGAGAGAGAGAGAGAGAGACTGTCACCCCTCCCCAGGTAAATTGCAGACCTCTCTTCCACTGACCAGATGTGGCCAACCACACTGGACGAGTCACAAGGGATAAGGTTGTGTGTGTGTGTGTGTGTGTGTGTGTGTGTGTGTGTGTGGGGGGGGGGGGGGGACTGTGTGAGAGAGAATTGGGCACTCATTACACTGTATGGGTTGGGAAGCCTTTTAGGTGACTTTGTCCCGCGACCAACCAAAGCTGTCACGGTCTTGCACACACTCTCTCTCTCTCTCTCTCTCTCTCAGTCTCTCTCTCTCTCTCATTCTCTCTTCTCTCTCTCTCTCTCTCTCTCTCTCTCTCTCTCTCTCTCTCTCCCTCTCTCTCCCTCTCCTCCTGTTTCCTTTGTTTATCTGATGCTCCGATCTTGCCGAGCTTTTATAGTGACAATTAACCCTTGTGTTGTGTTCATAAGCTGCATACACCTGTGGTGTTCGGGTCATTTTTGACCCGTGATAACAAAACTCAGCCATAAAATACCTAAAAACACTAGTTATCATCAAATTTAGTTTTTCATCTCATGGTTAACTTGGTATGTATTCATATCCATGGCAATATTACTTGATGTATTCATCTTTTTGACTTTACAGGTCTTTTATCTTACATTATGCAAATCGTGTTTGATGACCAAAACCATCAAAAACTGCATACATTCACTATTAATACCTCCTAAAGTGATAAAATTAGTGATTATGTTGTCCTTGTATTACAGCTGATATGAGAGTACAACAACCCCCAAATTTATTTTATTAGTTTCTCTCTAATATTAAAAAATATCATCAATAGTGGCATTTGTGGTGTTCGGGTCCAAACCAACCCAAAGAGATTTATAGCAGGATAAAGACCAAATGTCAACTAAATTAGTTTTTCAGTGCATAAAATCAGTGTTTAAACATGTTGACTTGGTGTTTTTCAATATTTATATGATTTTAGGGTGGTAAATACACAAAATAACAATTCTGTCAGAGTCACAGCTATTCCGCCAATCTAATGCAAAGATATTGGAAATGAACACCTCAATGAACATGAAAAAAGTCACACTATTCATCTGAATCCCCTATGCCATGAACATGGACCATTATGTCATTGCCACATCAACTTTATATAAAGTATAAGACCAGTTCTACATGTTTGGGTGCCATTATGAATTTTTGATACGTTTTTTGGAAAAAAAAAGTGACAAAACAAATGTGCAAAAAATCTCATTATATAATACAGAAATGGATTCCCTGACCATGAAAACATATGAGTAGACACCAGAAATACATCTGTACTCCTTTCACAACAGGAGATATGACGTATTGTAGTGTATGGGACTGTCCGGCGGCCATATTGGATTTGTAATATGAAAAAGCTGGCAATTTTTTTTCAGGCAAGAAATATATTTTCCTCACCATAAATCACCAAACTGAAGACAAAGGGCAACCAACAGCTTTTCAGAAATGCATACAACAACCAAAAATCTATGCCGGGTCAATTTTGACCCTGAACACCACAGATGTAACTTTTTTTTTGGACCTTTAAAATTTACTAAAATGATAAAACATAGTTTTTGTGTTGAAATGATTGTGACTGAGGATTAGATGAAGCCTTATTCCAAGAAAATAAAGGAAAGTGTGTTTTTTCCACACTAAAACTTGAAAACGGGTCAAAAATGACCCGAACACAACATAAGGGTTAAGGACTTCGACTTCTTGTTCCAACAACATTGTGCATTGTTCTACTTAATGAGACCTGATCAGACAGTTAGCCCCAGCCAGGGGTCAATCAGGTTTCCTGGTAAAGAAGGACTCATTACTGGCGTGTTCAAATCCCCAAGGGATTCCTGTTTTAGAGCCTCTGGTCCAGGGATGAGCAACTGGAGGCCTGGGGGCCACATGTGGCATAGCTGGTGGGGGAGCGTACCTATGTTCCCCGGGTCCTATGTTCCCCTGTCTTTGTATGGGACCGAGGAACTTAGGACCCTTTTTCTAAAAAAGGGTTCTATGTTCCCCGTATTGTATGTTTCCGAGTTTTAAAATTGTGCCCTTCCAAAACCATGCCAGTAATGCAATGTTTCTGAGTTGTAAATTTGTGCCCTGACCAAAACTATCCCTAAACCTAAACTGTCAGAAGTGCAACAACAACCTGTGCTTTGCTATGCGGATAAACAAATTTACTTTAGATGGTGTCAAGCATGTGTGGTGGTAAACAAGTGAGTTTTATAAAACAAAGTGTATCCTCTCAATAGCCAAGCATGGCAGTGGGACTGACATGGTTTGGGGATGCATGGATGCTGTCAACATTGGCAATCTGAAATACACCTAAAAGAAAAATGCATGCCAACATGCACTGTGACTACTGAAGCAGCTCATGATATTCTCCATAGGATTGCATTCAAATCTCACACCAATCTATTTAAGCCAGGTGCAAACTCAAAATTTAAAAGTTCAATGCAAAGAAAGTTTGAAACGCATACTGACCTCCCTTTAAAATCCCTTTTCATTTTGAGACCATTCGAACCAACACAGCCCCTTCTCTACCAGATTTTAATCTGGGGTGTACTCACTTTTGTGAGTACATGTTCAAACATTAATGGCTGTATTTAGTTTTTTTTCTGAGTGAACAAGACATTTAAGCGGTTAAATATGTGGTTAAAAGGTCACTAATCACTGTGTGACATTTCTGTAATGCTTTCCTATGAAAAGATATACTCACAAATCTGCAAAAACTGTGAGGGGTGTACTCACTTTCGTGATATACTGTAGTATGCACAGGGTATCCTGATGATCAATGCCCAGTGAGATAGAGTACTAGATAGTAGGCACAAAGTATCCTGATGATCAATGCACAGTACAGTCGACTAGTCACACACACACACACACACACACACACACACACACACACACACACACACAGACACACACAGACACACACACACACACACACACACACACACACACACATTCATGCACACACGCATACACGTGAGGAGAGAGAGAGAGAGAGAGAGAGAGAGAGAGAGAGAGAGAGAGAGAGAGAGAGATAGAGTAAGAGAGAGAGAAGAGAGAGAGAAATGGGACACTGTTGTGTCACATGAAGACTGGCAGTCTAAATAATCTTAAAGTGGACATGAAACACTAGACAAAGTTGTCCTCATTAGAAATATTGAGTATTAGTCTATCCATTCGAGTTGCCTTAATAGTGTCAGTGACACTGGTTAAAATATATCAAGTTTGAGAAAGATACATTTTTGCAACTGTGTAGCGCCATCATGTTCCACGGCAGAACGTTACATCACTGGGTGTGTTGCCTTGGAAATTCTACAGTAGCAAGCATCGGAGACGGACACAACGAGATTTAGAGATTTTACTATTATGGAGAACGGCAATAAGCAGAGGACAAAAGGAGGGCATTATTGTATTGCACCTGGCTGCAAAAATGAATTTTACCGTTTAAAGGCTAGTAAGAGCAAGGCAGTTCATTTCCATCACCTGCCCTTGAAGCGCAAAACGGTCCTCCACCGTTGGTTGGCCGCGCTAAAGAGGAAAAACCCTCCGGTCAACAACTATGCCAGGGTCTGCAGTGACCATTTTTTGGATGAAGATTACATAGAGGAAAAGATATTTGATCCATCAGGGCGTCTAGTGACTAGGTCCACCAACAGGCTTAAATTGGACGCAACCCCCTCTGTGTTCAATTTTACAACGTATGGCATAGGTTCTACTGACCGACCTACCAAGACAGCCAGCCCTGCCAAAGTTGCGCAGCGCCTGAAAAGACGACAACGGCGCACTCATCTAGTAGAACAACTTCAGGTACGATAGTATGAAAGACAGACTAAATCCTAAATTAATCACCAAGGGTAACACAAAACATTGTGCAATTCAATGTTAGCTTTGAACACTTGCAACTGTACAGCTGTCGCCCACCTGTTAACAGGTTGTTTATTTAGGCCTACTTGGGGTGTGTTAAGATTAAATGTCAGGCGATCGCTACCTCCATCTACTAACTACACCATGTCCGCTAGTGGGCGTGTCAGGATACATTGAACTTCCAACCTTATAACATTTTAGGCCATAGGCTTGGGTGCAGTTATTTAATAGTTGTTTGGCTTTCAGTGGTATAGTACCCAACCCAACACATCCATTATGTAGCCTATATTTAGTAGGCCTAATGTCTTGTTGCATTACACCAAATGGCAAACACGACCCTTTTTAACCAGTCATTTACCTTCAATATTCATCATCATTATAGGATAGCTTATTTCCCATTCAAGTATCAAAATCTGACATACAAAGATAAGTATAACCACAACTTCACAAAGGAAGAATGAAACATTCAGATTATTTTACTACTGAATAAAACAATGCACCCTGCTAAAATAGATCTACAAATTACACAGTATATCACCTTAGTATAAAATTAACACAAGCAAACAAATGCATTTGAACTGCAAACATATTCTTTATTTCCGTAGGTCAGGCATACATCCATTCATCTTGAGGTAGACGGCGAAAGTACTACTGAGTGTGACATTCTGGAAGAACATCAATTAGGCCTACCTAAAACCGTGAGTGTAGGCACACAGACTGATGAAGTGCAGCAGTACAGTCAAGGCACAATGACAGGCAACATTGACAGTTGGATTAGCCATGACCATCCTTACAGCAAGCCAGTGCGGGACTTAACACCCTTGCCAGCACCAAAGCCTGCCGCCTGCTTAAGTGACTCAGAGTGGGATGACTTAGATGAGGGTAGTGCAATGGAAGAGGAGGAGTCAGATGAGGATTTTGAAATGAGGGAAGACCACCTAGAAAGCAGTGAGGAGAATGACAGTGAGGAGAGTGACAGTGAGAGTGTGACTGAATGCGATGTAGACGCCATCTCTGACCGCAAATGCATCGCTTCAATTTCAGAGATTAAAAAACTCTTCAAGTTGTGTCACCTAGAAGGATGTGGAAAATGCCTTACTCAACCAGCAGTTATAAAGAAGAGTGGGTTTGGGTTGAAAATTGAAACAGAGTGCATTGATGGTCATAATTACACCTGGACATCACAACCACTTGTCAGGGGGATGATGGAGTGCAACATCACTATACCAGCAGCGACCTTTGTTACTGGCAGTGAATGTAGCCCCTTCCTTGAGATATGTGACACCATTGGCCTGGAATGTTTGTCGAGTCGAGAATGGTTCAACATTCAGAAGGCCTACATAATACCAGAGGTAAAAAATGTATGGACCACCCATAATGAGTCTCTGCTGGCTGCTGCGGGGGATGAACCTCTCCTGCTGTGTGGTGATTGTAGATATGACAGCCCTGGGCACAATGCCACATTTGGAACTTACTCCCTCCTTGACACCAACTCAGGCCTGGTGCTGGCACAGGAGACTGTGAAGGTGACGGAAGTAAAAAATAGCTATTGGTTGGAGGTAGAGGGCATGGAGAGGTGCCTATCACAGCTGAAGGAGCATGGTGTGTCCGTGTCCGTGTTGGCTACAGACTGCCATCCCTCTGTACAAAAAGCACTCCGCCTAAATCATCCACAAATCAACCACCAATATGATCTGTGGCACATTGTGAAAGGTGTAAAGAAGAAGCTGTTAAGATCAAAGAATGAAGACCTGTATCAGTGGATACAAATGATAACCAACCACCTTTGGTACTGTTCAAGCAGTTGTGGGGGAAGTTCAGCCAGGGCGAAAGAGAAGTGGACATCCATCTTGCTCCACATCACAAATGTTCACGAGTGGACCTGTGGAGAAACTATGAACAAGTGTGAACATGCACCTTACACAGCTGAGGAAGAAAGAATGCGTCCCTGGTTACAGCCTGACTCAGCTGCTTTTGAAGTCCTCCAGAAGGTGGTTCTGGACAAGGCCCTCCTGAAGAAACTGGAGAAAACATGTGAATGTGTACACACAGGCCAACTTGAGTCACTTCACTCCCTGTACACCAAATATGCCACCAAAAGGAAGAAATTCCTAAAGGAAAGTTTCGAAGCACGCCTCCAGATTGCTGCAATAGATCACAATGTCAATTCCAACAGACAAATGGCAAAAAGAAAAGATGGTGAGATACAATTCAAGCACCAGTTCTCAAAGGGAGCACAACACTACATCACCACTCCCAGGAAAGTGAACAAGGACTATAGTTTTAGGAAGGACATTGTGTCAGGCGTAGTCAAGAGGTGCAGATCTGTTTCCATCCGAGCAGCACTGCAACAGTCAAACCCCGACCCAGTGGTCACACTGGCACAGCACAAAGGTGTTCTAAAGCCTGAGAAGGCCTTTTCAATACAAAGGCATCTCAGCCGATTTGCACCAGGAGCTCCTAAATAAAAACAAAATCACACACAGGATCAATAAACAATCACAATACAAAACAAAATCATATACAGGATCAATAAACAAACAATCACAATATAAAACAAATTACACTTGCATGGTTTCATTAATGTAATGTAGGCTAATATAATAATTCTGTCACATTCCAAATGTTAAGTGCAAAAGAAAGTGGTTCAAATAGAAGTCTTGGATATATAATATAGTTATTATTTGATTTAAAAAGAGTATTCAAATCCATGATATTGTGGCGATGGGTATAGGTGCCGTATGGTGGTTACAACGCAGGCTGGTATTGGCATCCTGTTTCTCCTCCCCAGGTGTCCTCTTGCCCAGAGAGTGAACTGCCTGTATGCCATTAACCTGTACAGACTGGAGAGGAAAAGTTGAATCAGACATCTTAGGTTTGATGTGGTGTTAAAAGTTTAATGCATGGTTCACAATGAGGCCTATTTAATAATAATAATAACATAGTTGAAACATGGAATTTGATGTAAAAGACTATCTTGGGCCGTAACAAGTAACAATAACTGGCGACTGCAGATGTTAGAAGCAATTGTGATTGGTCGTTAGTAAATGTCTCTTTTAATCTGGGGCGTATATTCATTCAGACCAGAATTGATAGACTTTCGTTTGACCATTAGCTGTGTTTTTACCATCTGGAGTCGCTAGTTGATACGGGGGACCCAGTTAGTCTGTTACACCGGTCAAGTTTGCTACAAATTGTCGGCTTTCGCTCAGGCTAAATACTATCCCTCGCTCAGTACAAAATCACTTCCACGAATAGTTCAAGCAGTTGGATACAAGCAACGCCACCGATGGATCACCGAGTTACAATTTAACGTCAGTCTCCGTTAGCAGTGTGCTAACTAGAGACTAGCACAAATGCAACGTCTAAAATTGTAACACAGGACACATCGGCACACACACGGACTATTAGCCGTCCGTAGTCAATACTTATGATGAAAGCAGTTATAACAAATGCAATTTAAACACGCGCCATATGATGTAATGACAGATACTATTCCGTGTGTATGTTAAATGAAGCAAGCGTAGCTATTTACCTGCTGTTGATGGGCCGCTTCAGTGGCTCCCCTCGTACCTCTCGTAGTGACAGCATTGCCACTTCCAATACGTCTTTTTCAAGGCACAAGATGCTGAACATCCGAGACATGGTGATACACGTCTCACCCTCGATCAAATGGCCCAAATCAGCCTCAAGGCAACACCTGGACTCCCACGACGTGCACATGGGCTGGCAATGATTACACATGCACCAGTCAATGTTGCCCACTCTGCTCTCACCTCCCGAAACCGATTCGCATAGCCCTAGTTCTAGTCCTGTTTCATGAATACTGCCCTGCTAAGGCAAAAGGCAGTAACTTCAAATTTTTCAAAAATGAGTTTTTGTCATATTTGCATCAGTTTTATCACGTGAACAAACATGGAGTTTGAATTCAGTTGTTTTGAGGGTAAAAAGGTGTAAAGTAAAACAAGCTGAAAATCCTTTGGGTAAACTAAGGCAGAAGACAGTAACTTCAGTTACTGCTTTTTGCCTTCTGCTCTGGACCTGCAGAATTCTGGAACTCTGATGTTCCAAACTGAGGCAGAACACAGTAACTTCAGTTACTGTTCATCTGTTAACAGTTAAAACTCCTTCTTTAAATTTCAGTCATGTAAATAATCAAAAAAATATAAAATGAAACTATTATATTATGAAACATGATCAGCCTGCTAGGCAATGTGTGTAACTACTATTTGAGGTAGTATGAAATACAAATACACACACAAAACCCATTTATAATTATATTATTATTATTATTATTAACAATTTATATGTTAATAAACATGACATTTTGTCATAATGACTCTAATAGTGTGTATACTGCTTAAATTATATGTGAAAGTTGTATTTGTTGCTTATTATTCAGATTTAAAATGGAAGTTACTGTCTTCTGCCTTAGTATGACTAATTGTCATTCCGGGGGCAATGCTAAGGCAGAACACAGTAACTTCCAAAAAAGGGTCAAAGGTTAACTATTTGTAAAATTATTTTTTATGAATAGATGTAGGCAGGCATACACTACAAACTGTGAAAATTACAGCTTTGTAGCTATAACCAGATTGTGGTGACATTAATTTATTTGAAGATAACTTTAACATCATTTTTCTCAGTTTCACACTCTGGTGAGTTACTGTCTTTTGCCTTAGTAGGGCAGAATATGCCCAGTAATGGCAATGCTACGCATTTCCTTCACTATTGGCTCGAAAGCATAAGCCATTGGGTGAAAGTCGTGGGATTCGCCAAATCTCTCCACTTCATCCTCCATAGTTTAGCTAAGTTATTTTTAGCAGGCTACGGGTGATCAGCAGCAGAGCACAGTATCCCAGTAACCAAACCAACCAACGCACTGATACCGGAAGAACTTTGCAACACACCCGGTGATGTCATAAACAAGATGGCGGCGAATATTGATAATGGCCTGCATAACTATTGTAATAATAAATGTCTTTTTTAAAAGATCTATGATTGTATTGCTATAATTTTCCTCTCTAAATAAATTAAAACTATACTTAACTTATATAAAACGCTATAAATGTAATGTTTCATGTCCACTTTAAAGAGCCCCCTTCTGCCACCATGACATCATCATGGAACATGCTGAGGATTCTTACCTCACAATGGGAGTTCTGATATCACTTTGAACTAGAATACTGGTGGATCATTTCAGTTTCAGATAGGTAATATCAAAAACGACCGGATACTTACTGAATTTCCATAAGCATTGCATATATCCTCAAGATTATTTTACATCTTTAATCATTGAGATACTATTACAAAGATCCTTTTGAAAACAAAGACCAGGAAGAATTAGATGAAAGACCTTTAAATAGGCTACAGCAAAGATGGAGTATGATGGGGCGGAGGAAAGGCAGCCAGCCGGCTGCTTCATGGCTGTCTGGAAAGGTTTGGTGATGATCGTCAGGATTGGGATGGAGTTCGCATGGGCAGCACTGACAGTATTCTCCGACTAGTATGTGGTACGTAAGCCACATCCTACGCATTCAATTCATTATCAATGAAATGCAGTCGACCGTTATTGGCGCACTCACAAAGCCTGTTGGTATTCCGGCACGGTGAGCGAAGTCATCACCCATACAAAATCTAGCTAGGGTAACACAAGGGTATCCGATCTGGCAAGCGAAGTTGACGTAGGCCTACTGTACTTGAACAGCCAGTGAGTACCGTTATTTAAACCTACTGCAGCAAAAAGTCAGGTGAGAAGCAGACATTTTGAAAACAAAAATAGAGAAGGACTTATCTCTTTTACAGCAAGATGTTGTGGGCCTACCGCATGACATGAAAAGCAGTTTTGTATGTCTCATCACTTTTGTTGGTTAAATTAATGACACCTCTCTCTCTCTCTCTCTCTCTCTCTCTCTCTCTCTCTCTCTCTCTCTCTCTCTCTCTCTCTCTCTCTCTCTCTCTCTCTCTCTGTCTCTACAGGCTTACTGAACTGGATGGAGTTAATTTGGACGGTTAATTTAATACGGACTGAAAATTGTACAGGACTTGGTTGTCGAAGATTCGAACCCAGATTGACTTTTAAGCAAATTGAATTTTAACTGAATTAAAGTGGAGGAGGCAAGGTCACATATAGGGATGCACACCCAGGCACACACAACACCCTACTTCCTGTATAGTCCCCATGGGTCAAGATAAGAGTCTTTGATAAACATGAACATACTGTATTACATGTATGTTAACACATTGAATACCGGCGGTGCTCACGGAATTATGTCGTAGAATACCAGCGTTCTAAGCCCTTTTTTACGTTTTTTTTGTAGACTCACAGCTTATTATGTGATAGGGCCACTGAAATATGTTATGACTCGTTTGAAAGTGGAGACGCTGCCCTCTTAGTAGGTGAAAACTGTGTGTCTCTACGAGCTTTTATTGCCGAGTAAACCCACGCTAAACCGAAGTGGGTATCCATGGAATTCAGCTACAATCGGAGATATTGAGGTTTTTGTGAAGGGTGCGCTTCTTCAGAATGTGACGAGTTTGAAAGGGGATGAGTTGGTTTTAATCACAATTTGGTGCAAGGTTAGCTCTGACACACATCTTCCTGCACGTCAAGACACGCCTCCTGCTCTAAACCACTACGACACCGGCAATCAATGCCCTTCGAAATCCACGTTTTTCACACAGACTGAACACAAGCTCTTTGCACACATGCAGAAGGTCGGACATTTGCTAAAATAGTTCCCGATGACTCCCGAAATAATAGCCCAACATTGACAACAAATCCCAATGATATGATGCTGTAGCCCATCCGATCCATATGTAGCCATCTATGCTAGCTTCTGGCTTTTCACATACAGGAAGACAGTTCAACATAGGGGTGAATAATCAAATAAACTTATCTGGTTGGCGATCAAACTTCTAAATCGGAGCGCATTACTCCAATTACAATTCGGGTGCCATTTTGATCCAAGGAGCTGGTAAAGGTCTAGGTAGCAAGCCCAGAAAGTTCAAGATACTCCTGGCACGATATACAATGGTCTCTGTGTTTACCTATTGCGTGAAGTCAGACACAATACACGCTACCGATCGTGGGCTACTAGGGAAACAACAACGTAGCACGATTCACGAATACGGCAGCACACCTCCTGCTCTGTCACACTACGACACCAGCAATCGATGCCCTTTGAAATCCCCGTTTTTCACGTGGACTGAACACAAACTCTTTGCACACATGCAGAGGGTGAGACATTTGCTAAAATAGCTCCCGATGACTCCCGAAATAATAGCCCAACATTGACAACAAATCCAAATGATATGATGCTTAGATGTAGCCTAGCCCATCCGATCCGAATCATATGCGGTGGCAGATGGACACTCCCAACTGAGATCGCTCCCGGACGTGTAGTCCCAGGTGTTTCTATCACTCCCGGACGTGTAGTCCCACCCGGATCGATAGTCTGGCTAGTGGGAGCGAGCCGACAGGGGAGCGTCCTGCGTTGGGAGCGACAATCAGGGAATCATGATATGTAGCCATGCTAG
>NC_085857.1:44199760-44202260 GCF_034702125.1 Engraulis encrasicolus | reverse complement strand
TGCAGATATGCACATAGTGCGTGTAAAACAATATTTACTATTATTTTCTGATTGCTCAAAGTATGTCCAGCATATTAGTCATCACCGTCAGATTTTTTTTAAAAGACAATAAAATCAGGGATGGACAAGGTCATTGTCATTACTTAGGACCCCTTTTCAAACCTTCAGCTCTACTGAATACTTCACCATCACTGAAGCTCCTGTAAATTTACCAATTTCTCCTCAATTTGTTAATTTGTTTGGACACTGATACTGCCCCAACCATAAACTGTCAACACCGTCGGGGGTTTTAATAGTATTATGTTATATTAATGTTAATTATATATACTTTTTCAGAAGCGGCATGAAGCCCCTAAGAAACAGAGCGAAAACGAAGAGGCTAATGTGAGCAAAAAATGCACAATATGTAAAAGAGTGTTTTTTTGTCTCACACCGTCAGATGCCACCACCGTCAGATTCTGTTCCGCTCATCATCTTGTTCCATATTTTACTAAATTGTACTGGATAATGAAACATTACCAGACATGTTAGTAATAATTGTGAGCCAAACTTATACTCTAGCCTCCACTGAGGTGCATTTGGAGGATTTTTTGTCACAAAACCTGACGGTGGTGACATCTGATGTAGTTCACAAAAAAGCATGTGTTTTACATGTTTTTGACAAGTTTTAAGAATATGCTTCCAATAAGTATCTACAATTATGTTGAATTGTAAAAGTAATTCACTTAAATACAGTAAACATGTTTTTTTTTTTTTACTTCTAATTCTGTCTGACGCTGGTGACAAAACCAAGAAAGAGGCCATTTTCTGAAAAATGTAAAACATGGGGAGCTTGGCCAATACATTCACTGCACAGCCAAGACCTTAATCTATGATGATACACCTCTATATTTTGGATTTGAACAACTTCAAACCTGTTTATGCCACATTTTCAATAATCTAGGCCTACTTCCTACAGTATCTAACAAATGAAGAAAAAACACATGCACAAGCATACTGTGCACACAGAAAAATAAAGTGTTTATGCTAGATGTCATTGACTTGAGAGGGCTATTTATTTTGCTAAATGTAGGTAATAATTAGGTATCTTTCACCACCTTCAGATTACTGTCACCACCGTCAGTTCTTAAGTCACCACCGTAAGAAGGAGTTTTGGACATTTTAAATGATGTGCTTACAAAATTTTCCTTTGGAGTTCTTGAATTATCAAAGTAATAGCAAATTTAAGCCTACACGAATATTTGTGAAATTACAAAAAAATGTTTGATCTATTTAGACATTAAGTAAGCATTGTCTGACAGCACATATTTTTAAATTAGAACACATGAAGCAGTATTAAAATAGAATGTAAGTGAATTTTCAACATTTAAAGGCGTAAAACACACACAAAAAACACACACAATCACTTAAAAACTCCAGATACATATGCAACCAAATCAATACACTTTTTATTGCTTTTAATTGTGTCTGACGGTGTTGACAAAAAACAAGGTATGATCGGAGAAAAACCTGATTTCTGAAAAAAAAATCAAAATGGGGAGATTGGCCTTGTGCATTTCTGAAAAGTTAAGACCTTTGTTTACGAGGATATACCATATTATTTTGTAATTCACTTCGTTTTTTTCTTTCAAGATTACAACCTGTTTTAGCCACTTTCTCAAGAATCAGTGATGTGTGATTGTGAGACTGTGTGTGGTCAACACAGCAACACAGGGGGGGGTACGAAGACAGTGAGGGATGTGAGTGAATGAGTGTGTGAGGACTCAGAGTGTATTTTAACACACCTATAAACCAGAGCAGACAGTTATTGATCCGGACTGACTTGCCCTCTCACCACCCTCAACCTCCATTTTATAGTCATTTACTCTCCACCTCCCACCCCCCCCCACCCCCCCACCCCTCTCTTCCTCCTTCCCCTCTCTCTTTCTGCCTTTCTCCATCTATCACTCCTTTTTACAATATAGTAATCCCCCCCTCTCTCTCTTTCTCTCTCTTTCCTTTCCTCTCAGCCCTTCTCCATCTAGCTTTCTTTTTCTCCTCCTGCATTTTTTTCTATCTCTTCTTCCATTTTTCTCATACCTCTTTCCATTCCCGTCACGCTTTCACCACTCTTAACCTCCATTTTTTAGTCATTTACTCTCCACCTCCCTCTCTTCCTTTTTTCAGCCCACCCTTCTGTCTTTCTCCACAGGTACATCCTTCCATTCCTCTTTCCCTTCCTCCGTCGATATCTCTCACTCTTTTCATCACTGACTTTCACTTTCACCACCCATAATTTTACAGTCATTTACTCTCTTCCTCTCAGCCCTTCTTACTCCCTCTCTCCCCCTTTTATATATCTCTCCTTCTCTCTTCTCTCTATTTTTCACCCCGTCTTTTACATCCCTCATTTACACTCTCACCACCCATAGCCTCCATTGTTTTGTCATTTACTCTTAACCTTTTAGCCCCCTCCCTCTCTGTCTCTGTCTGTCTTTCCTTCCTCTCTCTCTCTCTCTCT
>NC_085857.1:44182260-44184760 GCF_034702125.1 Engraulis encrasicolus | reverse complement strand
CAATCCTCCCCCCTTCTTGAAGGCTGCCTTCTCATTACTCCCTACATCAGCCAAAAATCCAGTCCCTGGTGACATTTGTCTGTTAATAAAAATCTTTCTCTTTTTATTTTTATTTTTATTTTAAACAGCAGTTTGGTTTCTGTTTTGTCTCAAAAAATGTTGTGAATGGAGAGAATGTATGGGAATAGTGTTACATGGCCTTGGAATTCACCCAACCACACCCATCAACCCAACTCCCAGACAAAGTCTGTAAAAACAACACAACACAAATTGTGCCACTTTCAGAGTATAGGGGTTAAATGTCAAGGCACCCTTCTACACCAATGCTCCCCACCCTTACGCATGATATTTTCATCTTATATGCACTTATATTTTCCCAGCCTTGTGGCAAAACCTGATGTTGAATGTGCTTTGTGGCCCTTACAGACAAAAAAAAGTTGTTTCAGAGAGTTTGGGGGTCAAATGTCATATCATGATGAAAGACACCCCAACTTCATCCACCATAATCCCCACCCAGCCAAAGGGACTATGGTGCCTGATGCCTTGTGCTTTTATCCACGGCAATGGAGTTATTTTTCACTCAGATTTTTTTTTTATCTCAGTCAGTCCCATCCAAAGTCATGCCCGGTCATCTGGTAGAACTTGAGGTTGAAGGGCCGGTAAAACTCCCTGAGTCTCTTTAGCGCCCCCTGTGGTATTCTGGGGTGAGCGCGCCCTTTAGACTTCCCCAAACACCGCGGCCTGCTACTCCCCTCCGGCTTCTTCAGGCAGGGGAACCCTTTGGTCTGGTTGAAGTAGAAGTGTTTGGAGCCCACCACCCTCTTCAGACCCAGGAAGTCCTGGACGCGCGCCATCTCGCCCGCCGGGTCGCTGACCAATCGCTCGCCGCTCACGAACAGGAAGCTGCTCAGCGGGAAGTAGCGGAGCCACGCCTCCAGGTGCTTAGCGTAGACGCCGATGCGCACCGCGCTCCAGGAGGTGTCGACGAGCCCCCACGATGATGAAGAGGACGATGACAATGATGATGAAGAAGAGGAAGAAGATGATGATGATGATGATGATTGTCTTGTGTTTGAGGAGGTGAGGGTGGAATTCCTCAACGCTGACGACGATGATAATGATGATGATGATAAAGATGCTGCTGCTGCTCCTGATGATGATGATGATGATGATGATGATGACGAGGGCATTGCACCCATGTTAGAGGGCATTGAACCCACAGAGGTGGTGCTCGTGTTCTTAAAAGCCAGGCCCTGGAAGGACGGCAGCCCCGGCGTCTTGCTGGCCGTCTGGGCGTAGTCGGACACGGCGCGCGTCACGGGGTCGCGCACCACCACGATGAGGCGCGTGTGGCGGTTCATGGCGTGGACGCGCCGGGGGGCCTCGCGCGTCACGAAGTACGACGGGGTCTTCTCCATGGTGATCTGGCCCTCCAGGGTGCGCGGCATCAGACTCCTGTAGTAGAGAGGAACAAAAGAGAGGGAAGGAGGAAGGGGGTGGAAGGAGGGGGGGAAGGAGGGGGGGGGGCGAAAAGAGGGAAATAAGTGTCAGTATGGAAGGACATAACCAGAGTGCAGGGCATCAGACTCTTTTTGGGGAATACACTGGAGAGAGA
The DNA here is from genome assembly GCF_034702125.1 of Engraulis encrasicolus. Lineage (NCBI taxonomy): Eukaryota > Metazoa > Chordata > Actinopteri > Clupeiformes > Engraulidae > Engraulis > Engraulis encrasicolus. The sequence continues at coordinate 44,183,145 of NC_085857.1, read as the reverse complement.
GAGAGAGAGAGAGAGAGAGAGAGAGAGAGAGAGAGAGAGAGAGAGAGAGAGAGAGAGAGAGCGAGAGAGAGAGAGAGAGAGAGAGAGAGAGAGAGAGAGAGAGAGAGAGAGAGAGAGTCAGCATGGAGATCTGTCACCATTCAAAAGTCGAAATAGATTAATTGCGCTCACTATGCCAGGCACATGTTTACAGTACGTCACTGCATGCATTGTTTAGCACATGTGGAAGTAAAATGTGGATGTTGTTACAGCGCTAGCTTGATGACATCAACAGTGATGGCCAAAATGGAATCATTAGTTACAATCCAGTGCCACATATTCCAAATGACCAAATGTCCAATTCACATGCCAGGTGATTGGCTGGTTGAATGATCATCTGATTGAATTGAAGAGGTAAAACAAGGTCATTCGAAGTGTGTGTGAGTGTGTGAGTGTGTGTGCATGTGCGTGTGCGTGTGTGTGTGTGTGTGTATTTGTGTGTGTGTGTGTGTGTGTGTGTGTGTGTGTGGGTGTGTGTGTGTGTTGAAAGAACGTCTGAGGACAGGAAAAAAAACAAGATGTCTTGGGGCAGTTTGAGTTTCTGACGAGCTGAATGGGCACTTGTGGAAGTGATTATAGTCTGGCTTGCTTTATTGTAACATGGTGGTCACTGAGAATAAGAATCATTTTATTTGGAAGCGGAATGGACAGTGAAAAGAAAAAAAACGGCACAAACACTGTTATTTCAAACTCAAATTGCGGATTAAAATATGCTGTTTTGTTTGTTTACTACAACTACAACTACAACTACAACTACAACTACGCTGTTTTTGGTCACAGGGAGAAAGTGTTTCTTCAGAAATACAGACGATGAAAATAACACAATGGCACAAACACGGTTTACAG
>NC_085857.1:44172260-44177260 GCF_034702125.1 Engraulis encrasicolus | reverse complement strand
GTGCTGGCATGCACAAGTGTATTGTGTGTGTGTGTTTGTGTGTGTGTGTGTGTGTGTGTGTGTGTGTGTGTGTGTGTGTGTGTGTGTGTGTGTGTGTGTGTGTGTGTGTGTGAGTGAGTTGGCGTGTGAGTATAGTTGGGTGGGTGGCTGCTGCCAAAACCATAAGAGGTACTTTACTAGTCATTTCCTGGGCACTTCCGATCCACAGGACGCCTTGGGGGATGGGGAACTGTACCAGGATGTGTGTGTGTGTGTCTGTGTGTGTGTGTGTGTGTGTCTGTGTGTGTGTGTGTGTGTGTGTGTGTGTGTGTGTGTGTGTGTGTGTGTGTGTGTGTGTGAGTATGTGTGTGTGTGAGTGTGTGTGAGTGTGTGCATGCGGGCGTGTGTGTGGGTATGTGTGTGTGTGTGTGTGTGTTATTGTATCTCTGGTTGTGTGTGTGTGTGCGTGTGTGTGTGTGTGTGTGTCTCTGTGTGGTTGTGTGTTTGTGTGTGTGTGTGCGCGTGTGTGTGAGTGCGCGTGCGTGTGAGTGTGCGTTTGCGTGCGTGTGTGCGTGTGTGTGATAATGGCAAGAGAAACGTTATGTAAGTCTGAGGACATAATGTGATAACGATGTTTTCTATGTGATTTTATGGTTGTTTGTTTCAATCTGCATTTGAGTGCAACGGTGGACTTTCATATGTGCATGAGTGTGTGTGTGTGTGTGTGTGTGTGTGTGTGTGTGTGTGTGTGTGTGTGTGTGTGTGTGTGTGTGTGTGTGTGTGTGTGTCTGCCTACGCGCTTGTGTGCATGCGTGCGTGTTTGTGTGTGTGTGGGTGTATTTCTGTTTTTGTGTGAGTGTGTTTGTAACACATGTGTGACTATATGGTACACATATTATGTGCATTTGAGAACCAATATAGCATTTGAATATGTAACATTTTGGTTTGTTTATGTCTGCATAGGCCTACAGCATGTGTGTTTATAATAGGCCAGCCAGTTCCAAGTATGAGAAAAATGCATGAAAACATGTGTTTTACTCTGTCTATATGCACAGAGTTTGCGTGAGAATGGGCTTCATCTTCTGTAGGGTGTGTCTGTCTATGCATATGTATGTGCCATTCGGAGCGTGAGAGAGTATGCTGTTTCTTTCAGAGTCTCTGTCGTGTGTGTGTGCGTGTGTGTGTGTGCGTGTGTGCGTGCGTGCGTGTGTGTGCATGTGTGTGTGTGCACACACACACACACACACACACACACACACACACACACACACACACACACACACACACACACACACATATATATACTGTACATATACCGTACCTCTCTCCATCTGCATAAGCACTTTTCAACTAATTCTATATGTAAATATGGTTAAATTTTACTTGACGTGTCGCTGCATAACACATTCATAGCAGCTGCTGTACAGTTTGCATGAAGGATTCAAGACTGTTTCATAACACATTAATACCAAACCTTTCATAGACATGGAAGACAAAAGGACAGTAACTTACCTATTCTCTCATACATCACCTACGAATATAAAGATCCCTCACACATTGGAGAGTTAGCGTTGAGAGGAGCTTACATGTTTTTCCTGGTACTGAGTGTGTGTGTGTGTGTGTGTGTGTGTGTTTGTGTTTGTGTTGTTTGGTTACATCTTTTTCCTACTGTGTGTGTGTGTTTGTGTGTACACACGTGTGCGACCATGCATGCGTGCATGCGTGTGTTTGTGTGTGTGCATGTGTATATTCTATTCATAGTTTCACTGCCCCTGTCTGAAAGGCCTGTCTCTTCCTCTGTCCTCTTGTATTTAAGTTTTATAGTTTTATAGAAGTATAATACAGCAAGGGGATGAGAGAGAGAGAGAGAGAGAGAGAGAGAGACACAGACAGAGAAGATGACCATCAAAAGAAATTGTTTGTATGACAGAAATGACTTTAGGACCACAAGTGATCTTCTCATGCCAATACAGCACTCTGCGTTTTGAATCGTGACCAAAAATAGAGGACTAGAAAGTGGATGAGACACAGAGAAAAGAAGGGGTGAGAGAAAGAGTGTGTGAGAGAGTGTTCTTCGAGTAGCATTTCTATTTTATACACAGTAAATATATATAAATATATTATTGAGATATAATGTCAGTGTTTGACATGTAAGTGTAGGCCTATTAACCCCTTAAGGCACGGCATTTTTAATGATCTGTTACCAGAATGGCAATGACCAAGTCGTAATGTATTACTAAAGGCCCCGTGCACTGTCATAGTAGTGTAGCACTATAGTAGTTACCTTTCAATGTCTATTACAGCGTGCCACAGGAGGTACAGCGTGCAATAAAATAAATAAAAAAATAAAACTCATATTTAGACATATAAGATGTCTAAAATAATACAACAAATAATTAATATAACTACTATGTAGTACTATGCAGGGCCGTTGACAGATTTAGCTGGGCCCGGGACAAAGTAATCTGCCCCCTACCACCCAATACATATAATGTAATGAGAACCCAATTCTGGGCCAGCCTTCTCCCTGGGCCCGGGACAACTGTCCCTCCCTGTCGGCTCCCATGGTACTATGTTCTAGATCAGTGGTTCTAAACCTTTTTGAAGAAATGCCCCCTTGGCATCATCACAAACTTCCCAACGCCCCCATGACATCATCATGAGACTGACAACGCCCTTCTTAGAATTAAAAAAATAAATGGACAAATAACCCCCCAAATGGCAACTAAGCCCTGCCACCTCTCAGCTGTATCCTTTGCAACGCCCTCCCCCTAGGGCTCCCCAACGCCCCCGGGGGAGCTGTACAACCCCCATTGAGAAACACTATTCTAGTCACTATGTCACTACTATGTTATTTCTTTGTTTCCATACACCTATCCTTGTACTCTCTTTTCCTTTTTTTCCTCATCTCTCTCTTCTCTTCTGTCACGCAGAGGAAAACCAGAGGAGGACAGAGAAAAACACAGCCATCCAATTTGCTTTAATCTTTCCCCCGTCTCTTTTTGCAGTGGAGAGAGAGAGAGAGAGAGAGAGAGAGAGAGAGAGAGAGAGAGAGAGAGAGAGAGATGAATGAAAGAGACGTTTCCACGTGGTTGGCCTGGCAATATGGGATCTGAGCATTCTGTGGTGAAAGCAAGCCCAATACAAGCCAAATTTGTGTGTGTGTGTGTGTGTGTGTGTGTGTGTGTGTGTGTGTGTGTGTGTGTGTGTGTGTGTGTGTGTGTGTGTGTGTGTGTGTGTGTGTGTGTGTGTGTGTGTGTGTGGGGCGTTGGCCTGGGGGAGAAATAGGGCCCGGGCACATTTGGCTCAAAGGGGTGGCGCAGAACTGACTCACCAAACATGGGCACACAAGGCTGCAGGGCCCACCGGGAAATGTCCACTATGCCAGATGACCAGTCCAGCCCTGTGTGTGTTTGTGTGTGTGTGTGTGTGTGTGTGTGTGTGTGTGTGTGTGTGTGTGTGTGTGTGTGTGTGTGTGTGTGTGTGTGTGTGTGTGTGTGTGTGTGTGTTCGGGCCAGACTTTGAGGTTGGCCAGCATGTCAGAAGCTTGTGGGTTATTGAATCATATAATATATTTTACAAGGATTCCCTCTCTCTCTCTCTCTCTCTCTCTCTCTCTCTCTCTCTCTCGCTCGCTCGCTCGCTCGCACGCACGCACGCACACACACACACACACACACACACAATCTCCCTATTAATGGGAAAAATTAAGTTATTTAAGGCATAAACTATTCGACAGGAAATGTTAATCCAATTAATGCCAGTTTAGGTTTGGACCGTGCTAAACATGCTTGCATGTCAAAAAACAAACCCCAAAACAAAAAGAACACACACAGACACACAGGCACACGCACACACACACACACACACACACACACACACACACACATGCATGGACGCTAAGATGCAAGCTTAGCACAAACATCCAATCACGAGCTTATGCATGTGTCCCCCCAGAGAGCATGTGTTTGGAGTGTGTGTCCTTTTTCACCTCCCAGGTTGTGTGTGTCCATTTGTGGTTGCATTATATTGTATTACATTAAATTTAGCAGATGCTTTTGACCAAAGGGACTTACAAGGAGGACATTCAAGCAAGTACGTCAGGGGTGTAGTCTACTTTTTTGAAGAGGGTATACTGTATATTCGAGCATTTTTGAAGTGGGTATACTGTATATATTTATGGCATTCTAAATAATGGATCAATCAATTTTAAGTGGGTATACTGAAGCCCCTAAAATGTAGAAGTGGGTTTACTCCGTATACCTGCATTCTACATAGACTACACCACTGAAGTACGTATAGAGTGTGTGGTCAGTACAGAATACAGCAGTATACAAGTAATGTAGAGAGCAGAAAATAGTGGAGGACCTATTAGATGTAGTGCAGTGAGTGATTTATTAATTCTAATAATTTAATTTAAGTAAAATAATTAATTCTAATACATTACTTTAAGAATTATTTATGTTATGCAGGGAAGAGTCTCCACAAGCTTCATGAAGGTTGAGAGGGATGACCATGCTCTTGACAGAAAACCGTTTGAACAGGGATCGCCTTGTGTGAGTAGAGGGCAAGGATTGCATTCATATGTTTGTGACTTGACTTTGCCCGCTTGCGTGTGTGTGTGTGTGTGTGTGCAGGCGCGGAGTGGCCGTCGGGAGATCGGGGACTTGTCCCGGTGGGCCGCGGCCGTGAAATGTAATAATGCGGCTGCGCCGCGATTGTAATCGGCCCTGAAATTTTGAGATTGTTCTTATAAGTACTGACTTTCCACTTTCCACTTCGCTGTGCTTAAACTTCGCTGACTAGCCAGTATTTATACCGTATACCAGACGGCAATACCTCACTGACGGTGTCAAACAGTAAATTGGCCACACCCCTTCTCTACTGATAATTTTCATACACCGTAGATCGCGGAAGTTTACAAGATCTTAGTAACACAGTTTCGTTTTCAGTATTTGAAGAACCTGTGATATGTATATTGGTTACCAAAGGATGTAAATATGAATAAATTATTATTTATT
>NC_085857.1:44149760-44164760 GCF_034702125.1 Engraulis encrasicolus | reverse complement strand
CAATCCCTAACCCTAACTTGTCAGTAAGAATTGTTTTTGAAAAAAAAAAAATCTTTAAAATTGGGAGAATTCTGAGAGAACGGAAATTGAAACATAGGACTGTGGGAACATAAAGCAAGAGAGAGAGAGAGAGAGAGAGAGAGAGAGAGAGAGAGAGAGAGAGAGAGAGCGAGAGAGAGAAAGAGAGAAAGATAGACATTTCTTGTACAGTGACCTAATCCAGACTGGGATAACCACAGAAAAAGACATTGCCATCTTCACCATGTCTACTCCACTTCAGGACATCCAGACCACATAAAAGTCCTGGCTGATGACTAATGCACAGAATAACATGATGCAGTGGAGATCTTTCTGGCTTCCCTGCTCATTTATGTGCAAAAATACATATTACTACTTGTGATCGAATTAATACTGCACTGGCAAAATATAGTCACTATTTACCAAAATTGAGTTTAGACTGAAAATCCTCTTCCTTGCACCTTCTTTATCTTTTCGCAAAGTCTTTTAGCCCAAATGTGTCTCGTTTTAGAGATGTTGGTGTGTCAAATTTACAGTAGGCCCCTACTGCAATATCCAACCTAATACCAAGGATTTGAAGGCCTTTTTCTCAGTTCCAATGACAGGTATCCCGTGGCCTCACTATGACTAATACAAAAATGACAGACCACGACTGGCGATGGAATAGACTCCTGCCTTTCTTACTCATAGATGCATTTACACAAATAGATATTACTACTAACAATAGTAATTGTATCCACACACGTCTAAAAACATGACGTAACACAGAAATCTTGACACAAATAAGCCCACAGACACACAAACCACACAGACAGACATCCTGTGGCTCCTATGACTAATATATCTCTTACACAGACCACCACTGAGGACATACACTGTATTTGTTGTTGCATAATTGATTCAAGCTTTACATAAAAGCACAAACCAACAAAGACGTCATTGATAGTTTGAGGAAAATGCGACACGCAAAGAGGGAAATGGGGTTTGACAAGCTAGTGTTTTCGCTTGTCTCTATACTACATAGTCCCTGGTGTCTTATCATCCCTAAACGAACAAAAAAATGTGTGTCTTTTCTGTGTGTGCACTGCAAATTATTTGGTTCTTCCCAAGAAAAAAAAACTTAAATTTAGAAGTGCTAGATATTTTTTCTTGTTTTAAGAATTGATTTCTCATTTTAAGAATAGTATAATCTTATATCAAGTGAAATAGTACTTCTTTGTCTCAAACAGGCAGGGAATCCTAAAATGAGACAGTTAACACTGAAAATGAGATGTATGACGCTTCTCCTCCTCATCATCTCCTCTCCTCATCAAAATAAGTCTTGTTTTAAGATTCAATAACAAGCTCAACATGCTTGATTCAAGAGTCACAGAAAAATTATCTTAAAATACACGTTATTCCTCGGATTTTAAGGAAATGACAAATGTTTGTTCAAAACTGCAAGTCTGAGTCTTACATGACATTACATTGCATTTGGCAAATGGGTAACACTTTCTATGAAGCCCATATCTATAGCGCATTATGAGCGCATTTATAACATAGGCCTATTATAATGCACATTATAATTAGGCTACTTCGCATTACGACTACACCGATGATGTTTCATGATGCTTTATGTTAACAGTAATGAATAACCATGAATCTAGCTTATAATACTTTATAAATCCAAGGGTATTATGAGTGCTCATGACTGGATATAAACTACAGGCTGCCTGATGGGTCTTACAGTACATTATGGTGCATTATATATGTGCATTATACAGTGCATTATAGATGCATCCATATGAACTTCACTTTACTTAGAGCACACATTGACGACTTATGATCTCACATGAAACATTATAGCATCGTATGAGCCCTTATGACAGTTTATCATCCAGGTCTGTGCATAGAGGGGTATAGGTACTCATAATGTACTATAAGCCCCATCAGGCAGCCTGTAGATAGCCAGTCATGAGCACTAATGACACCCTTGGATTTATAAAGCATTATAAGCTAGATTCATAGTTATTCATAACAGTTAATATAAAGCATCATGGAGCATTATGAGTGTAAGGTTAAAACAGGCTCTGCGCAAAGGGGTAAACGCATTGTCTCTTATGTCACAATGTTCAGTGTGGATCACTTTTGTGATATCAGCCTGTCCAGTTAGGAAGCAACACTGCGAGTCCATTTGACTACTGTTATGCACATTTAACAAATAGTAGGTAGAAATGGTAAAGGTAATATAAACAAGCCCCAAAACAGAGTTATCCTGGTTTAACGGCCTATCTCTCTTTTTCCATCCTTTCTGGCTGTTTTTTGGTCACATGCATTTTTTCAATGTCCCACCCCTGGAGTTACCATGGGTTGGGATCACCATCTCCTTCCTTGTAACAGATGGCACAGGAAAAGCACTGCCAGAGCCCTGAAAAATGAGGTTTGCAGGGTACTGATGTGCATGTTTCTGCTCAACTGGTCAGAAATAGTCTTCATGAAGTATGTTTGAGGGCCTGGTATCCACAAGTGAAGCCTATGCTTACAAAGAGGCAAAGAGAAATTTGCATGAACCAAAAAAACATCAAGAAAGGCACATTCACCATTGGTAACATTGATGCTGTTGTTGTTAATTGTTCTTCACATGTGAAACTTCAGTTATGATGGAAGAGGGTATTGACCCTGAATAATAAACCCACATTACAATAGTAGCAACACTACAATAGTAGCAACATGTAGATCTGATTTGAAATTGGTGCCATGCACATACAGTTAACTGATTTATCGTTTTCACTTGGGTCATCCAACTTGCTTGACCTTTGTCTCTTAGGTCCCTTTTGGTCTTTACACCACCTTATTGTGACACATTAGCAATATTTATGATTAGAAAAGTCAAGAGCTAGATGAAAAGTGTGTTAATATTAAAGGTTTATTCATTTTCACACTTTTTTTTTTTTTCGTGAAAAACGGTTTGAAAATAGCACCCCCCATCAATATTTTGTAACCTTTGACCTGTATTATGACCTTGAACCATTGTACTTGCATAGTTCAAAGACCTAAGATCATTAAATTGACCATTATGAACATAATCTATGTGTTGCACTGGGTCAGCAATCGAATGCCACAATTTTTTCCCTTAAAAATCGATATTTTGTAACCTTTGACCTTTATTATTACCATGACATTGTACTTGCATATTTCAAAGTACAACTGTAATATGATATGCCACATGTAAGATCATAAAATTGCTAATATGGGAAATAATTAGTGCATTGTACTGGAACAGTAGTTGAAAAACACGTATATTCCCCTTCGATATTTTGTAACCTTTGACCTCTATTATGACCTTGACATTGTACTTATATAGCTCAAAGTTCTACTGTGATACAGCATCACACATTTTAGACTATTAAATGGGAAATCATGAGCATACTCATGTGTAGTTTTGGGATAACTGTGGATAAGGCAGTCATGGGTGAGTGAGGGCAGTCATGGGTGAGCGGTTAGGGCGTCAGACTTGCATCCCAGAGGTTGCCGGTTCGACTCCCGACCCGCCAGGTTGGTGGGGGGAGTAATCAACCAGTGCTCTCCCCCATCCTCCTCCATGACTGAGGTACCCTGAGCATGGTACTGTCCCACTGCACTGCTCCCCATGGGGCGCCACTGAGGGCTGCCCCCTTGCACGGGTGAGGCATAAATGCAATTTCGTTGTGTGCAGTGTGCTGTGTCATAATGACAATGGGAGTTGGAGTTTCCCAATGGGCTTTCACAGTTATAAACTGGCGAAAAACGCATGTTTTGGGGTGGGATAAGCAATTTCTTGGGTGGGGGGGTTGGAAGGTTTAAAAAAAAAAAAAAAAAATACACAGCAGTGCTTCAAACATGTGGTAGCATCAGAAAATCAGGGCTATTGTGGTAGGCCTATTTGGTAATTACATCCCCCCCCCCCCTAGTTTAATGTGGCGAAAAAAAGAGTTGAAAACTCTAAAATCCTTTTCACATCCATCGATACCACAGTAAACCCAAAAATCCGGGCTGCGACTATGACTTGCATTGATATGGCTTAATAAAACTAAGACTAAGCGAGCGCAACAAAGACAAAACAAATCCAACACCTCCAAGCCGCCATGATGCCAGTCAACTTTCGCTCGCATTTCATTCATTCATCAATATGATTGATCCTGACTGCACTGAAGCTGGCTGGTGACCTGCATGTGGTGGATCACTGGGGTGGATAGTCATTTGTATTTATTATTTTAAAAGGAAACATATTCAGTTTCATTTCACTTAATTTATTTTAATATGATCAATATGTTGTTGTGAAAAACTTGTAATATGTTTTAAAAGGTCATAATACATTATATTTTATTCCCATCCTCGGTTTACGTCATCCAACGTTCCGACGTCAATTGCGTCAGTGCAAGTGAGAGTTCAAGGTTGAGTTTCAAACCACGAGAGTACCCTCATGTACTCTACGCAGTAGTATTGGAAGACGAAGAAGACAGGCGAAGAAGCGGCTCAATCAAGGTAAGGGAGCGTAACGTATATATATATACATATATAATTGTTATTTTCTCGCTAACATCAACGTTTTATTAAGGGGTTTCCTGTGACTGTTTCTCAAGTCGACTGGACTGGTCACTTGCTTAGCACGCTAGCTGGCGTTTGCTCGTGGCCAACTTCCAGTTTTGAAAAAGGGATTATGTGGTGGGTGAAACCCAACCCAAACACGTTCGCGTTATTAACCAGAAGTGTGTACGTACTTCATATGATGGTATATGTTATTTTTATTGGATGCATGTACTTTTTATCGCTGTGGTATATTTTGGCCAACACTGAAACAGCATGTTTTTTTCTAGCTGACTAATGGGGCACTGCTAGCAGAGTTAGTAGCCTTGTCGTTTGTGCGGCCATTTTAGCATTGGAAACACCCGCGGGCATCTGTTTCCGATTTGAACAACCAAATGCGTGATGTTCCGAGAATACACACGGTTATCTTTATTAGATGCATGTACTTTTTATCGCTTTCATGTATTGTCGTTATAGTTTAACACTCAAACGGAACGTTTTTGGTTATGGCTAACACTCAAACCGCATGTGGCACTGCTAGCAGAGTTGCTAGTCCTGTCTAGAGCCGTCTATATACGGCTCTGGTCCTGTCATTTGGCGGCCATTTTAGCGTTAGCAACGCCCGCGGGGATCTGCTTCCGATTTGAATAACCAACTTTATGCATGATATTCCGAGCATACACAAAAGGTTTTATTTGTGAGCAAATGTGTGTATGTTGCTGCTAAAATTAACAGTAGCTATGTCCGAGAATGGGGGCACGCTAGCCTGGTTATAATCGACTTTCAAAGGTGTTGCGTGAGGGCACGGCCTGGCTTGGGGCACACTGACTGGATTGTTCGACCGAAGTCAAACCAATTGGCTAGAGCTCTAGTCTGGAATTTTCCATCACGACTCGCTCGCTGTCTGCACGACTACAGAAGAGTGTGTGCATGGATATCCACGTTTTTCCCCGCTAATTAATTCTGGCTTTGTGTTTTTGTTTATAGCCTGCCGCCTAACCTGATGACAATGGATGGCTTTGATGAAGCCACTCGTTCGGTATTGGAAGGTAAAGATTTTTTTAGGTTAAAGGGACACTGCAGGAAATGTTCAAAAAAGGTATTGCTTTTTAACTTGACTCTACTTTACACACAGTGTTTTTATTTGTCGTCTACAGCTGCAAGTGTTGACGAATGCACCTTGAAAGCCCTTAGCCGAGAGGACTTGCAAGACCTTTTTCCTGGCCCTGAAAACTTTCTTAGAAGGAGAAGAATTTGGGATTTTATCAATGAAAATGTAAGTTACATCAGATCTATCTATACATCTATGTGCACTATGTACTTTATGAACATTAAATTGTATTAAGCATTAACCATATTTCTAATTGTCCCAATGCATTTTGTTTTCTTCCTGCATTATTCTAATAGTCTGGAAATATAGACCAAGATTCAAGTGCTTGCAGTGAATACAGGAGCATGCCCTCAACTACTTCTGCGTCACCATGCCAGCTTAAGACCTCCACTCCCACATCAGATGAGAAAAAGATGAAGATGCCAGACCCTCCAGAATATGTCGTTTACACGGACTCGGAGTTGGATTTGGTACGGGCTCAATATTTTGCACTCCTTCAGAGTGGGAAGGAAAGAGGCTTCAAGATGTCGAAGGAGCTGTGTTGCAGACTAATAAGAAACACCATAACAAGCATGGTTGCAATCCTTCGCGCAAGTCCGATGGGAAAAGAAGCAAGCTATCCCTCAAAGCTGGAAATGAAAGTCATGTCGCAGAAAATAATTGAGTACTACCCCATGTTGCGTGATACTGATCCAAATATGCCACATGTAAGTATTGTTTTATCTCGTTTTCTTAAAAATATGTCTATTTGCCTTCTAGCTCTTTTGTAATGTCTAAAATGCCTCCTGCTACAAGCTCTAACCCACCACCGTGTGTGTGTGTGTGTTGAATACGGTACTAGCTATCTACCTGGACTGTGCATTAGGACTCTGATCTGTGCCATACCACTGTCATATGAGGACTCATTCTTGCACTAAATTAACAGTAAATATTTCAGGTCACTGAAATCCTTGCTCCCTACCACAAATCTTATACCGTCAACTTTGTGGATGACTGTTTCTTTTCTTGAAATGTGTAGTATATAGCAGTACTTTTGTGCCAGGCAAATTAACTTTCTCTTCTCTACTAAACCAAAACAACCAACGAACTGGGGAAAAAAGATAGACTACTTAACTAGCATTCTTTCACCACAGCTGACGGTCTACACAAAAATGTTCAAGCGACTCCAGAATATGAGATCCCCATGCAGGAAGAGGCAGGGCCCCGTTCTTCTGAGAGGCCCAGCAAAGACTCTCTTCAGTGAAGACCAAGACATTGACACGGATTTGACAGACACGAGCGGATCGGCTGATACAGTCATTCTTGAGAGCAGTGAAGACCTCAGTGATGACAATTGCAGTGCAGGTATGCAAAAGTAACAATTACTATACAGTCATGAAACGAAACTAGAAGGTTTTTGTTTATCTTTTTAAATTTATATTCATTTTATTTTTTTGTACTTTGTTGAACCAAAGTTGCACTATGCCTGATTTTTGGTTGTATTCATTTTAATAATTGTGTTTGTGTGTGATTCCTTCTCCTCCTGCTGCTCCCCTCCCCCCCAATTATTTCTCGAAGTGTCCCCAGCACGAGATCCCCCGGTGCCAGAAAAGGCAAAGAGTGGCACCAAAGCATCCATTCCATCATCCAGGTCTTCCTCACCGGCACCCAGGACTGCAATTGCTTCACCAACCATGCCTGCGAAAGATGTTGCTGGTAAGCCCTCCTCAGCACTTTCCAGCATGTAATCCTTGTTCATAAGTTTTGCAAAACATAACTACGTGTCTGTGTGCGTGTGATCTGGCCTGACAAGCCAGACTAGAAGTGAATATTTAGTCCAGCCCCGATCAATGACGCATCGGAAGATTGTTGATGGCAACAACCAGTTTTTCAAACTGTCTATGCCTATTGGCCAACGCTTTGTCATAACTCCCTGAAAACCCCGCCCGAAAGATTCAAAACATATATATCCCCTGCGTTGTGATTGGTTTGCCAGATTCAGGGCGTTCGGACATTGTCTGAGGCTATACCCACTCGCAGGCAAAAAATAAGTTTTGGTCACTGGTGGGTGGTGCTAGTTTAAAGGGACACTGTGCATGAAATGGTCATAAAAGGTACTGCAACTATGCTGATCATGGAAACTGTGTTGCCTATTGTGAAATTTGATCTTTACATGAAAGTTTACTGAGTAATAAACACATATGTTCTAGTATGGTCCAAGCAGTCATTTTTGCTGCTAAAAATGGCTATTTTTGGAAATTCAAAATGGCGAACCATGGAGAAGATCCCCCTTTTCATGTATGAAAAGTGCATTTTTTCCAGTCATAATGAATGCTTAGAATTTGATGGTGGCGGTAAATATTCATGAAAAAGGAAACATTAGTGAATGGGCAGCATGAATTCTGGAAATAAACAACTAAAAATCTCAGTGTCCCTTTAAGAGATTATAATTTTTCTGTATTTTTCCCCTATTATTTCTCAAGCGTCCCCAGCACGAGATCCCCCTGTGCCAAAAAAGACAAAGAGTGGCACCAAAGCAGCAATTCCATCATCCAGGTCTTCCTCACCGGCACCCATGACTGTGATTGCTTCACCAACCATGCCTGCAAAAGATGTTGCTGGTAAGCCCTCCTCAGCACACTTCCCAGCCTGTAGTCCTTGTTCATAAGTTTTGCAAAACATTATTATTTGTATTTTAACATTTTAGTATTTGTATTTTAAATATTCACTGGTGTTACAATGTTAACATTAAAATGTATTTGTTTTTATTGTTGTTTAAGCGGGTCTCGACAGTCTGAAGATGCAGGCCAGACACTACAAAACCTTGAGCAACATGTACAACAAGCCCAATGCAAAACCCAATCAAAATGATGTGGCGCAAATTCTGGACCTCGAGTTCGAAGCCAGACGGGCCTTTATCGATTCAGATGTTACCAAGGAAGAAGACCGACCTGCAAAAATCCTTGATGCATATCCATGCTTTAAAGATGTTCGAAACGTATGTTTGGTTTTTTTCTTCTCATCTGAACCTCAATTGCTGTGTATGTTGTAAGCGTTTTGAACACAGTGTTTTATGATGTTTCAGGCCATGGATGAACTACGGCGCATAGTAGATGGTACTAACCGCAGATACATCGAGGACGTAAGAGGAAGATGGACAGAATTCTGCACGAAGGTGCAGTTCTATAGCGTGTGGAAGAAAGTCCTCAAACCCCCTTTTCCTTTGGATGTTCGCAGTGGTAAGTTGCTGTTCCATATTTATATGCAGTGAATGCCTAAGCCCTTTTTAAGAAAGGTTGCCCTCAGAATATAAAAACCTAAATATATTAGCCTCTGAAGCACATAAAAACATGCAATAAGTTGTATTTAAATGTTGAGACCCTCATCTTGCATTGGAATGTGTTCATTTAACTCTTAACATACCAAGACTTTTCATAAAATTGTCTCGAATCTCACGACCCTGAATGTTGTGAAGCGCCAGGGCCAATGTTGCACAATGCAATGTCCAGCATCAATGGGTTAATGTAGAGCCCTTTTCACATGTAATAATATTGTTACAGCATTCTGACCATTCTTTCTATTCTTTAGTGGATTTCACACTGGCCCTCTTCAATGCACTGCCACCCCTCTTCCCCTCATCCGTTTTGCCACCAAAGAAGCTCGCTTGCAGTGAGGCACTTATTCATATCTTGAAGGTAAGCAAATATTTCCCCAGATTTATGCGAATTCATTAATTCACAAAACTGCAACAAAAAATCTAAAACTTTTCATCAGCTTGTCTGTTATTAATCTATACTACATTTATTACATGATGTGTCTGTTACTCTGTCTGTTTTTGACACTGCTGAGCTGACCAGCTCTCCACTTCTAAGAGTCTTTTTCAATGTTCATATGTGCGATTCTCTCCCTTGCTCATGAGTTCCCTCCTTCGTCGTTCACACAACTGCAATCATGTTCTGCACTTCCCTACACAGTATGTTTGATATGACTGGTTCTCGGTATACCCCCATTTTTATTTCACATTTCCAGTAAGGAGAACGAGGAGACAAAAGGCTACTGTTTATTTTGAGAAGGTTGAACCCACATCATTGCTCTTGAGGCGTTCAGCTCTCCTTTTTGAAGGGGCTTTTCCATTGTTCAGTGGGCAAACCTGCATGTGCTGTTTCAGGCCAGGGCCACCAGATGGAAACTGGCCAGTGACGCAAAACATTGAGTTCCAAGCCATTTCAGGACAATAAAAAAGTTGTGTGGTGTTTAAGTTGTAGGAATCATACTTGATGCATTCCTCCCTCCCCTATTGTAAATAAATGTTTTTAGAATCTTTAAGTCTTAAAATCTGCAAGTTGCCAACGTTAAACATTTGTTTGTCTTCTCTCTGCACATTCTTTTTTTTTGTTGTTGCTCCAGTCAAACGAAGACCCTGCCCTCTACCTGCAGAAGCGTCCTCTCTGCTCCCCAGTTCTGCTGTTTGATGGCTCAACTACCATTGTGGCTGTGGGTAACGTACCTGTTACAACCCTCAAGCAGGAAGATTTTTCAGAGGGGATGTTGGTGTTGATGGCGTACTATTATACATTGCACCTCACATACCCCAAATGTGTGGCAACCCTGCTCTCTGTTATTCAAACGGAGGTCATTGGTGACGCCCTCCATGATAAGGATGCCACTAGTTCATACAAAAAAGCAATGGCCGAGTGGAACGCATTCATTGAGAAGTAAATCTGTCAGTTGTTGATTACTGATTGTTACTATTGCATTGTTTTGTGTGTTTCACAAGTTAATTGCTGTTTTTTGTAATTATTCAGTGGGTCTAAGGTGTTGGTCTTTGACCAATACCCCACCGCAAAGTGAAATTGAGGCAGTGGCTGAGTCACCGGGAAAACTCTCCTGCTCACTTTGAGTGGCTCAATTTTACCTCCGAGTGGGGTATCCCTTAATAACGCCTGTATTTCAGGATACAATGTTGGAAAAACGCTACCTCATAATGGCAGAATTTAATTTCCTTTTATTACTGGGGTTCCAGTACATCTAAGTTGTTTGTCTTAAACATGTACCCCAAACCTAAGCGAAATTGAGTCACTTGCTATAGTCCCTCGAGTTGTGCAAGTGAGCAGAAAAGTTTTTCAGGTAACCCAGCCACTGTCTTAATGTGACCCATCAAAGAGCAGAATAGAGAGCGCGCTTCTGAAGGTACAAGACCGGGTTAAAACAGTCTTTGTGTTGCCAACCCCCATCACAGCAAATATGCTCAGCAAAGCAATTGTCACCTATATTACCATCTTAAAGTAGTTGATGTACTCTAAGGTTACTATTTCAAGGCTCAATTTCACCTGGGAGTGTGGTATACCTATCCTGTATTTCAGCATACAGTGTTAAAATGCTGCTGCATAAGGGCTGAGAGAAATGTGAAGAGATTTATTCAAAGCCTGTATTTCAGGGTGCAATGCAAAGCAGCAAAATGATCTCAAACGTTTTTGCTGCCAAATTAAAGCTCGTTTTCACCTGGGAGTGGGGTATCCCTTAAGTTATACCCATCCTGTATTTCAGCATACAATGTTAAAATGCTGCTTCAGAAGGACTGAGAGAAATGTGAAGAGATGTATCAAAGCCTGTATTCAGGATGCAATTCAAAGCAGCAAAATGCTGCTTCGTAAGAGGTGGGAATTGTGAACCCCACCCCAAAGTGAAATTGAGACAGTGGCTGTTTCACCTGGAAAGCTCCTGCTCACTTATCCAAGTCTAGGGACTTTAGTGAGTGGCTCATTTTAAATGGGAGTGGGGTATCCCTTAAGATTTTTCAAATTCTGTATTTCAGGATGCAATAGTGGAAAATCGCTACTTCATAAGGGCTGAGAATTTAATTTCCTTATTTTACTGGCGTCGCAGTACATCTAAGGTATTTGTCTTAAACATATAGCCCAGTCCCAAACGAAATTGAGTCACTCGCCATAGTCCCTGGAGTGGCGCAAGTGAGCAGAAACGTTTTTCAGGCAACCCAACCACTGTCTGAATGTGACCCATCAAAGAGTAGCATAGAGAAGGTCTTTTGAAGGTACAAGACAGGATCTTAAACAGTCTTTGTGTTGCCAACCCCCATCACAGCAAATAAGATGTTAATATAGGTGACAATTGCTTTGCTGAGCATAAAGTAGTTGCTGTACTCTAAGGTTATGATTTCAACCGTCTGCACTGCCAAATTGAGGCTCAATTTCACCTGGGAGTGGGGTATCCCTTAAGTTTTACCTATCCTATATTTCAGCATACAATGTTAAAATGCTGCTTCATAAGGACTGTACTCAAAGGTTACGATCTCAAACGTTTTTGCTGCCAAATTGAGGCTCGATTTCACCTGGTAGTGGGGTATCCCTTTAGTTATACCCATCCTGTATTTCAGCATACAATGTTAAAATGCTGCTTCAGAAGGACTGAGAGAAATGTGAAGAGATGTATTCAAAGCCTGTATTCAGGATGCAATGCAAAGCAGCAAAATGGCTGGTTCACCTGGAAAGCTCCTGCTCACTTATCCAAGTCTAGGGACTTTGGTGAGTGGCTCATTTTAAATGGGAGTGGGGTATCCCTTAAGATTTTTCAAATTCTGTATTTCAGGTTGCAATAGTGGAAAATCGCTACTTCATAAGGGCTAAGAATTTAATTTCCTTATATTACTGGCGTCCCAGTACATGTCTTAAGCATATAGCCCAGTCCCAAACGAAATTGAGTCACTCGCCATAGTCCCTGAAGTGGCGCAAGTGAGCAGAAACGTTTTTCAGGCAACCCAGCTACTGTCTGAATGTGTCTGATCTGTCTATCCTGTATTTCAGCATACAATGTTAAAATGCTGTTTCATAAGAACTGAGAGAAATGTAAAGAGACTTTTTCAAAGCCTGTATATCAGAGTGCAATGTTGGAAAATGCCAACTGTGATTTTGTGTGAACAAAGAGGAAATAATAAATGTTAAATATGTTAACAAGTCATTCTGGTTGTGTTTTTTTGTATATTGTAAAAATGCTTTTAAGGTTTAGTTTTAGCATGAAGACCGCCTCGTTTCAAGATCATCATGGATCTTGGTTTAAGACAGAATTCAGTCTTTCTGGAATACTGTACTCTACATTTAGTGTTTCCTTTACTAATATTGAGCTTAATTTGCCAAAGGAAAAGAGTGTAAATGCTTGTATTCAGTACATCTCACTTATTTTGAGGTAGCGAAAAGTTGCTTTTCAAGATGTATAATCTTAAAACCAGTATTTTGATATGCTTGTTTTCAGTATGTTTCACTTACTTTGAGGTTGCAAACGGTTGCTTTTCAAGAAATTTAATCTAGTATTTAGTATATTTCACTTAATTTAGGGCTAGAAAAAGTTGAAACCCAAGTCATTTCGTCTCATAATGAGCATATTTGTCTTGTTTTAAGCCTTCCAAATGCCTCCATTAAATCTAGAAACAAGTCTTTCGGAAATCTTATTTTAAGAAATCTTACCAAGTGAAATTCACTTGCTGCATGGACAGATTATTTCACTTGTTTTGAGTACTTTTCCCCTTAATTGTAATGTTTTTCATCTTGTTTGAAGACCCCCTTAATTTGCAGTGTGGGAAAATAGAGAATATCCTCATTAGATCCAAATGACAGACGAGTACGAGCCCAGGTATTCATTAATTAGTTGTCTACTACTGTTAACTGTGTGTGTGTGTGTGTGTGTGTGTGCGCTGTTTGTGTGTGTGTGTGTGTGTGTGTGTGTGTGTGTGTGTGTGTGTGTGTGTGTGCACGTGCGTGTGTGTAAGCATAATAGCATAATATCTAATCGTCACAAACAGTTGGTCTATGTTTGAAGCCAGCTTTCCACCACTGCCATTTCCCAAAACTAATGCTTTGTACTCCTCTGCTTTTATTGCTTCATAGGTCTACTGTTATGACAAATGATTAGCAGTAGAACTTGAATAAAGAAGAAAGAAGAGAAAATAACAACAGTAGTTCCCATTTACATAGCCAGATTGTATTTGCTTGTTTCATTTGAAGACATACTGACACCATTTTAAAGCGCCAATATGTAGGATTAAAAGTTCAATGAAACACTGTCCCAAGTCAGCCTATGCTTATCAGTGTCAATGGTAAGTGAACGATGACTCTCGCAACCACCTTCACGGTCCACTATCAGATGATCCCAAATGTAACTTTTGACAGAGCGACGAGTGTCGTATAGGAAACATTTCTCATATGAAAAATTTGCTTTACATACCGCCAGATACATATTCACTTTTGTATCAACTGCTGCCATTCTGTGATGAAAAACATTCTCACAGCGAGCTTAGTTAAACCACATTTTTTTCATAACGGCGTAGATTTTGAGACTGGCATGCCACGGGCACTGCGCAAACTACGTAATCCTACATTGTGCCTCTTTAATGAGAATTGTATGAGAATTGTACACAAATATAAATACCGGTACATACTACATACTGTACAGTACATGCACGTGCACACATGCACACTCATTACGCACTCACAGAGGCACGGACATTTTCACATGCACCCATCTATGACGGTTTAAACACACACACACACACACACACACACACACACACACACACACACACACACACACACACACACACACACACACACACACACACACACACACACACACACACTACTTGGCTTAAGTGGGTTTTAATGCCGACTCAGGGGTTTCTACCGCACTACAGAAGAAATGACTCACTCAATTTAACTCTCTCTCTCTCTCTCTCTCTCTCTCTTGGAAGTGAAATCAGAGTGATATTAATGTCCAGATTCGAGTGTGGCACTTTCATTTCATTACAGAATTACAGAATATTCTTTTTAGAAAATTTGGCACAAAATATGGAACCATGCATCTCTCTCTCTCTCTCTCTCTCTCTCTCTCTCTCTCTCTCTCTCTCTCTCTCTCTCTCTCTCTCTCTCTCTCTCTCTCCTCAATGTCTTCTGCATTAATGTGTTCAACCATGACACTGTCATACAGAGACCCTCCACTTACTATAGCCTCTTTTTTCCATCAAACTCTGAAGCAAATTAAATGTTAAAACGTGTCATATTGTAGCAATATAAGATGTGTCTGCATCACTTTCCACCACCAGTTTAGCAGAATAGAACATACAGTTTGTGATTACAACGTAGGAAAGAGAGAATATCCTGCACAAGACTTAACAGGTGACACGCACGCACACACGCACATACTGTAATAGTATTTTAGCAAAGACATACATATTTTAGGGGCTGTTGTGCCTCTATTTGATAGGCCAGTGTGAAATGGTCCCAGGCGTACCAGGCAATGCCCTAATCGTTTGAACCATGGCCGGGGCATGGGGTCAATTT
>NC_085857.1:44136906-44139406 GCF_034702125.1 Engraulis encrasicolus | reverse complement strand
CTGTTGTGATAACCATTTACAATATTTCTACTCCTATGAGTAGTAGTGTGATATTACATGGTTGTAGGTACACAACACCAGTGGTAGTACATTCATAAAAGCCCATCTACTTCATACATCTGTGTAACCCCTGGCACAACACCAGTTTGTAAGAAATTGTCTGAAAACGTTGTATGCATACAATTGGCACATCTTTATTTATATACACAATAATGATTGCTTATGTCCATATTGGTCTTATTGTCAATAGAGTTATTTAGTCCCCATCATCAAATAGAAAATGCACTACATAAAATGTATTTATTGCTTTGCAGGCCTTGATTCAATCATTGAATTTGAAGCAATCCCATCGGTTACTGCAGCGTGCCCTGACCCGTGACCCCAGTTTGATGTTCGACCTGGCACATGACATCTGGTCCTCAGTCACAGCCCAGTAGCACAACCAACCTGGCGCCTCTGCGCAATCTGTAAGGAGATGCCCATGAACATTGAAAGGAAATGCTGTGGTGTTCTCAGTTTTGATGGAAGACTTTGGGCTGATATAGGACCAGGTGAGACAAACGGTCTCTTCAGGCATGCAGCCTACAGACAGTATGGGGCACTTGAACAGGGCTGACGTTGTAATACACAGTACAATACCAAGGATAAGCCAGGGTTACCCTGCTCCACTAGAGCAATATAAAAGGTTTATACAGAGTACGGTATAAAACACACAAATTGGCAGTGTGCAGAGTTTTATTATTTTTCATTATCTGTAGGAGCATTCATCTGTACATTTATACATCTCACCTTTTTGGTTTGGAACCACGTTTGTCTTGTTACCATTGTTTTTTTTTCATACATAGAAAATAAATGCAACCTGTCAAATAATCTTCTGATTGTGGTTTTGTGGAATATATAAATTATGTAACCATGCATTTTCAGTCAGAGAATGAATTAAAAAAAAGCCACACAGTCAAATTGTGTCCACCAATATTTACTGTCATTGAAATGTATGGACAATTTAAACAATGTATTACACATGACACTAGATACATTACTTTATACTATATTTTCTGGGAAGGTGGGTAAGTGCAGCAACTGTGAAGGGCCTAGTCTGAGGTTGGAGGCGTCTGTGCTGTAAAAAGATAAACAGAATTAGAAATCACATATCTGACAGTAGCTCCAGTGACATTTTAAATGCAAGTAACCTGGGTTGTTGGGGCAGGGACACCAAAAATAACTCCTTTATCTGGGCTCACCTGGTTGTGAGTGTCTGCGGTCAGCCATCCCTCTTAGGGTAGAAAGTCTTCTGCGCAGGACGGTGCCCTGAAGGTTGACGTTCACAGTATGCAGCCTTCATGTCCTGGAACTTTTATTGTGCAATTTTCCATATCTGAAACAAGCAATATGTTAGACTATATTAGGGCTTCATTACATCAAATTACACAGCAGGGTTTTACAGGGTGTTGGCTACAGTCCCAGGACCAAAGTGGACTTGTGTGCCTTGCTCAAGTGCACTTCAGCTGTGGATGGAGGTGTAGGTAGGGAGAGGTAAGGATGGGATTTCAACCTGCTTCTCTCTGATCTTAGGACCACCTCTCACCATCAGGTGATGGCTGGCTGCTACCTCAAATTTAATTCATGGCCCAAGTTATGTTCTGTAAACAGCATTGTTTTTACCTTACAAAAATAAATGTAAATGCATTCAGCACCATGGGGGGCTGTGAAGACCTTTGAGAATATTTGCAGAACTACATACTGAATTGAGCCATCCGCCTTTCTCTTGGTTGGTGTGTTGAGATGGTGACTGCAGTCCAGGCTTCTTGGATCGGAGGAGAAAAGCTGTAGCTTTTACTGGCATAAGTATGTGGTTGTGGAAGGACCCTGTCTGCTGTTGACCTGAGGGAAAAAAGAGCACAAATTGCATATTAGCACAGAGCCCATGCTTAGACCATAGACAGATAAATCATCTGGCACAATCTGCATGCAACCAACAGAACCTAGAAAGAGAAATATTAGCAGCAATACACAAAGGGGACAAGTATACAAAAAACATGCAAAGTGTTCTGATAAGGTGCATGGAGGTAGTCTGTGTTGATTCCAGCAACCTCAAAGACTGAAAAGTGTCCCAGTGTGTTGAATTGAAAACTTGGCGCGTGCGCGCACACACATAGGAATATGATAATTTAGTCTAGTGTATCAATTACAACTACAGGATCTGTTCGCTTTTGTCAGATTGTTTTTCAAAGGCAGATCATTCCAAAAAGGATAGTAGTATCTGCAACTGGACGAAATTACACCCACAAACATGAATAAAATAAACTACCAGTGTGCGGTGATTCATTGTTCATTTACTTGGCAGCCTTGATATGTTGTGATACAGGAGCAAGGAACAGCTATGGAAAACACCACAACCTTGGAATGGACAAAGCAGAACATTTCAATATAACCAGGGTAAAACAAATAATGTACCGGCATCTCCATGTGATCATTCAGTGTAGCCATCACAATAAAGATC
>NC_085857.1:44126906-44129406 GCF_034702125.1 Engraulis encrasicolus | reverse complement strand
CATTATTTTGTCCAACCCCTGCATGTGCATGCATTGCTGTGTGAGACAGTCAAAGGAGAACTAGGGAAAGAAAATTATACAACGTCTACATATATAGGCCTAGCGCTACTCAAAAGAAGATTGTGAATGGATGGCCTGGAGTGAATCAGAAATATCTCTCTCTCTCTCTCTCTCTCTCTCTCTCTCTCTCTCTCTCTCTCTCTCTCTCAGAGATGGGCAACTGTTGATCAAAGACAGAAAAAATGCATGATTGTGATAGTAAAAAAAAAAAAAAAAGCAAAAACTAAACTCAGTTTGTAGAGCGACAACATCAAGATGGCTAACACTGATACAAGAACAAAGGGAAAGAAAAAAAGAAAGAGAAAAAAGAGAGAGTAAGAAATGTAGGTAGGTATGTACACTAGACAGATGACAAAAATGAGAAACTGATTGCAAGGTCCTGGCTTATTGTTAGCAGGGGCATCAAAGTGTGTGTGTGTGTGTGTGTGTGTGTGTGTGTGTGTGTGTGTGTGTGTGTGTGTGTGTGTGTGTGTGTGTGTGTGTGTGTGTGTGTGTGTGTGTGTGTGTGTGCGTGCGTGTGTGTGTGCGTGCGCACTCGCGACTGTGTGTGCGTATGCGTGCGTACATGCATATGTGTGAGTGTTTGTGTTTGTGTGTGTGCGTGAGTGTGTGTATGTGTGTACAGCGGCGTAGAACAGGGGGGGAAAACCCTGACTCATTCTTAGGGCCCAGACCACCTGGGGGGCCCACCGGGGGCCCTCCAATGGAAAATAATTTTCTTCTTTCGTTTTTTAAAAACATTATTTTGAAAATAATGTCAATACATGTTGGCAATTTATGTAATTCCAATGTTCTCTGGAAATACATCTGTTGAATTGGATACACTAGCCTGCAAATAGGCTATATTCTATATCGGACACCCCCATTATCACGCATTGGTTTAGTCCGCCCGCTCGCGGACTTTTGATTGTACAATATGCGGAATCAACACTCACTCACATCAATATTATGCATTAAACGCATCAGCCGGTTAGCAATGAAAGACGTCTAAAACACCAGTCTTTCACAAAAAGAATAGAAAGGCAAAAGAGACAGGGGAAACAAAATGAAGGAAAACAACTGCAGCTGATTTCTTGCAAGAAAGGTGAGCCCAAATGTCAAAATTGCAGCCTAGGCTACACAGTAGGATAACTGGTTAGGCCTATCCCATTCCCATTCCGTTTGGCCTTCTGTGATAGCCGAAGTCAAATGAAAAAAAATCTCATTTTGTTTGCTATCATTGTGATTGAACCCATATTTGTCTTTGATATATTCATAAGTGTCCCAAAAGACCAACATGATGTTGGATCAAATATCCAAATGATAGCAAAGCTATTTGTAAAATATATCCCACTCAATTTCAGAAAATGTCACGGACGTGAAGATACCCCCTGTCGCAGCAGGTACAAATGGTGTGAACCTGAGAGAAGGTGAGCCTATTTTAGCTCATATCCTAGTCTTGAAGAAAAGCAGTTTCTCAACCGGGTGCAATGCTGCCTGTCCTGGTCATCAAATTTGCAGATTGATTCTGTCCTCGTAACGATATGAATATTAATAGACGTCATGTTCATCAGTTGCCAATGTCAAGGTAGCGGTGCGAACAGCTGTCAGTCTTGAACTTTCATTCTGCTTTTATTTTGCGGTCTCAACACTCTCAATAGGAAAGCTCTGGTTACTTGGCCATGTCTCTGACCATCTGACAACCCCCGTTATAGCTGAAGTGTGGTAAAATAATGACGAGATTTCGACGGGGCATCAGTCTGCGTTTTGAATGCTGCTGATGCCATTCTATAGGCTATGCGCAAAGCGGTTTGCATAGCACAAGAAAAGACAGGCAGAGTAGCCTACCTCCGTGCTGAGCAGGTAGCCTATCTGCATTGAGTGCTCATGAAAATTACTACAAGGTAGGCTACTGTGAAATAGTTCCTGGCCAATTTAATTCTGAAATTATATGCAGTAGCCTAATAAATAATGATTTCAAAGAAATAAATATAACTTCGGGGTGCCCTGACTTTAAAAGGTTGAGAGAATAACGACATCAAATCCAAACAGCGACAGCCTACTTTAGTTCTTTACTCTGCTTTACAGCAGGTTTTAAGCGACATTTCGAAGTCAGCTTCTGTCAGTAGCCTAGGCTAAATCACAGCTGATTCTCTGTTCCTTGCTCTCCCAAACACTGATACGGGCAAATGTGACGTGCGTGCGGGGCAGTGCAAGTGAACAAATGTGTGCGCTAGCGCGTTTGTTTCTGTTCAGCGATGCACATTGAAGAAAGTTCAGTTCAACATATCAATGTCTCATGTGTCCATAGTGCATGAAATAGTAGGCTAAAAGCATTGAGAAGAGAGATGTAGGCCTACCAGTGTCTCCCCCTCACACCATAGTGATGAAGTGATTAAAAGTCATCCCTATGAATATGATAGCCTACTTTTCATAACTGGTTATGTGAAAGATTAAGACA
>NC_085857.1:44094406-44104406 GCF_034702125.1 Engraulis encrasicolus | reverse complement strand
CACAGACTTTAACACATGTACACACACACACTCTCTCTCTCTCTCTCTCTCTCTCTCTCTCTCTCTCTCTCTCTCTCTCTCTCTCTCTCTCTCTCTCTCTCTCTCTCTCTCTCTCTCACACACACACACACACACACACGCACACACACACACTATTGCAGTGATTCTCAAACAGTGGGCTGGGCTGTTGGGCCATGAAGTTTACTTTTCTAAAAATCAAAATAATATTTGTTTGTGTGTTGCAGTGTGACTTTTTATTTCAATGTCATTGTTTATTGGGTCAGAGATCGGCTCCGAATATTTGTAAGAATTTCAATTGGGCCCCAGGCTGGAAAGGGTTGGGAACCTCTGCTCTACTGCTGTAAATGTGTGCACAATATGGTGGTTGCAGAACTGTGTGTGTGTGTGTGTGTGCGCGTGTGTGCGTCCGTGTGTGTGTGCGTGTGTGCGTGTGTGTGCGTGCGTGTGTGTGTGTGTGTGTGTATGTGTGTGTGCGTGCGTGCGTGCGTGCTTGTGTGCATAAAGCATAGAGCATGTGCGTGTGCAAAGCATATGTGTCTGTGGTGTTTCATCACCCACTGTGTAATCCAACTGAGCTGGCATCTGCTCTCCTCCAGCGCTCTCTCTCTCTCTCTCGCTCTCTCTCTCTCTCTCTCTCTCTCTCTCTCTCTCTCTCTCTCTCTCTCTCTCTCTCTCTCTCTCTCTCTCTTTCTCTCTCTCCCTCTCCCATCCCTCTATTTAAATTCCATTAGCCTCTCCAGTCCCCTCTCATTTGTCCCCTGGCGCCGAGTGTGTGACCCTCATCATGTGTCGCCATGTTTTCTGTCACCACCGTCAAGTATAACTACACTCCATAGAGTAGACTAGTTTACAAATGACAATTCACATTTATTCCTTCCCTGAAGGTAGCTAAGTTCACACACATTTTGTTGTTTGTTAAAAGCAGAAAGAAACGCCTACATGTCCACAGAACTAGTGTGTGCTCGTCATTTCAGATCCTCATGCTCCCTATATGCTCCCTATATGCTCCGTATATGCTCCCTATATGCTCCTAGGTTAATATTTTCTCTTTTAACTTTTGCTTTGCTTTCACATTTTTGTAAAAGTAGTAGGTATGTTTTTTTTCGAGGGATTTTCAAGGGATAGTATTTGTAGAAATACAACTGGGTGTGTTTTGATTGATCAGTGCATAGTGTGTATGATGCATTTATTTATCCTCTGAAAATAACACGATTTTTTCCAATCACAGATAAATCTTTCCGAAACGGACTGGAAAGTCTGTGTAATTCCTCTGTTCTTACACTCCCTGCCACACAAGAGTATACATACAACCAAATATTGCACTTGGTAGCCTATGGCTAGACATCATATTAATCAAGATTAAACAGAGACCACGCATGCTCCCCAATCAGCATTTTAACATATTGTTATCTTTTTTGTAATTTGTACAACTTCAACTTGATTGAATCTGGTCTTCATTTTTAGGGACTTTAGGGACTTTTATGGTCTTTCTTCTTCTGGCTCACACTTCACTATCCCAGTTTTCGACCATTGCTGTACTTCACACCAGTATGGAGTCTATGCCTGTCTGCCTGGCTCTCAATACGATTGATTGAAATGATTGAAAAAGACTGAAAAGATGAATGGCCCTTATATACAAGGTCACAACTAGACCGTATACAGCCAGAGTGAGTTTCCCAATAGCCTATACTGTATTGACAACCAGCAAGATTTGCCCACACACCAATATCACACGAGGACCAGGCACATACCCACAGTCCCCCTTTGATGGTAATTGACTACTGGTGGATCGGATGATCCACAGGGATTTCTGGTTTGAAGGGAAAAAAACAAACACAAAAGCTAGCTGTTTCTAAAACATAATAAAAAAAAAACTATATATATAAGTTACACTTGAAAGAAAAAATATATTGAATGAAACATTGGCACAGATCATACAATGGAATGTGTCTTGTTTAACTAATTTAACAGTGGTCTAAACTGTGGGAATACCTGCACTGGAAAGACTGATGGTCCTTATTTACAAGGTCAAAACCAGACAGGCAGCCGGAATGACTTTCCCAATACACTGTATTGACAACCAGCAAGATTTGCCCACACACCAATATCACACGAGGACCAGTCACAGCCAGTAACCACCCCCCCCCCCCCCCCCTGTTGTAAATGGACTCCTGATGGACAATCCACAAGTCCTCGCTAGTTTGAAAGAAAGAAAGAAAGAAAGAAAGAAAGAAAGAAAGACAGACAGAAAGAAAGAAAGAAAGAAAGAAAGAAAGACAGACAGAAAGAAAGAAATACAAAAACAAACAGGCAATAAACAAATAAATGAATTGAACAAAACAATGAAACAAAACAAACTTATGAATGTGTCTTGTTTTACTTTGGGCTATTTAAGAATGGCTTAAACTGCCTGGCAGAACTGTGTGAATAACCAAATCCATGCTGTGCTTTGTTTATAATGGTGATGTTGTGATTACCAGCGATGTGTCGATTCTGGCCCGAGGTTATTTCCCGCTCCTTCCCCGTCTCTTTCTCCCACCTCCTACTTTCCTGTCACCATCTTCACTTAGGCCTACCTATCTAAAAGAACGGTACACAAGCCCAAAAAATATAGAGTCGTAAACAGCACTTTAGTGCTATGACGTGTGTGTGTGTGTGTGTGTGTGTGTGTGTGTGTGTGTGTGTGTGTGTGTGTGTGTGTGTGTGTGTGTGTGTGTGTGTGTGTGTGTGTGTGTGTGTGTGTGTGTGTGTGTGTGTGTGTGTGTGTGTGTGTGTGTGTGTGTGTGTGTGTTTTGTGAGGAGCTCTATGCACCTACAGTACTTTGCAGAGTGCCTGTTTGCCTGCCTGACTTCAGAGCCGGGCTGGACCGGGGGGGAAATGGGGCCCAGGCACTTTTGGCTAAAAGGGGCCC
Source organism: Engraulis encrasicolus (assembly GCF_034702125.1). Lineage (NCBI taxonomy): Eukaryota > Metazoa > Chordata > Actinopteri > Clupeiformes > Engraulidae > Engraulis > Engraulis encrasicolus. The sequence goes on along the minus strand of NC_085857.1, from coordinate 44,101,473 downwards.
CTCACAATTTGCGTTACAGAACTGACTCACCGGTGTGCCCTGCACCTTCGTGGGGCCCCTATTTTCAGGAATGTAATATATATAACATAACATTTCTGTAAATAGGAGCCCACAAGGGTGCGGGGCCCTCCCGGAAAAGCCTGCTATGCCAGATGGCCAGCTCTGCTTCAGAGGTGCCATTCTGCTGTGTTGAGACCAGTCAGGATTTACTCACGGCTCTTGTGGTGAGAGGAGCATTTTTGCCTAAGTGGAGTAGGAGAAACGAAACCACAGCTTTTTCCTCATTATCTCTTTCATTCTCTTCCCCTGTTTTTGACTTCTGTCTTTCTTTCTCTTTCTTTTTCTCTTTCTTTTCCTTTAATTTGTCTAATCTATCTAAATTGTCAGCTTTTACTCTCTCATTCTTTGTTTATGTTTTTCCAGTAATCTTCCTACCATTCATATTTCCTACCATTTTGCCTAATATTTTGCATTGAGTTGCATTCCTTGTAGAAATGAGGGCCTTAGCCCTTGAAAGGGAGAACTGGCACAAATAGCAAGGCCCCAAGGGCCACTAAGGAAGGACGATTAGGGCAAGTCGTGGCTCCCACAGATTGCTTTAATATGTTGGTGTTGTGGTGTTATGCCCTTGACGCCCCCTAACACTGGTATTTAGCCAATTGTACTGGGGAAAAAAGAACATCTAACAACTTAATGTGCATTGAAAGTGAGGTAAAATCATGCTCATTTTTTATTTGTTTAGCACATCTACACATAAATGTGAAAGTGAAACATTTTTCTCATAGTAAGCATTTGAGATTTATATGTAGGTTGGAAAAGCACTTTGACTCAACACCAATTTAAGGGCTCTTCTCATGTCAAGTAAACTACACCAGACAAAATGCTGACATCATCTCTGTGGTTCTCTTGTCTGATGGATGGGTTCTTAAACAGCTCAGGAACGTATAACGAAGACAACAAGAAGAAAAAAACAAAATGGTTTTTCAATGACTGACAACACCGGTCAAGGAATAAGTCTTAACCTGAACACAACCACAACCAGCCAGGGTTGCCAGATGAGGCTGATGATTTCTAGCCCAAAAAATGCTCAAAACCCATCTGGAAGGACTAAATCCCTCCCAATTCTATTGATATCTATCCATTTTTTTTCAATGCCATTTTTATCCGCAGATGGCCATCCAAAGCAGCCCAATTGGGTGGGAAACCGCCCAATCTGGCAACACTGCAACCAGCAAGCCAGTCATTACAATTTTGGTGACACAAACATAATTACAGAGGCTCTGCATCAGTGGCTTAAAGAAGAGGAGGGGCAAAAAACATAGTGGCTTTTCAACCACTGCCATCTCTAGTCTAGGTATAAGTCTTAACCTGAACTTGAATGCAGTCACAGGTATTTACCATCACTCAGCTGTCAGGGAAGACAATTGTTGTGTCTCCTATTTGTAAAATTCTGTATTTAAAAAACCACATACGCGGTGTAAACAGGAAAAACCTCTGCTTTGTGATGTTTCTTTCAAGTAGGCCAGACAAAATGCTGACGTCATCTTTGTGGTCTTCTTCGTTGATGCCAGATGACAGCTCAGGAACGTCAAAAGAAAGACGGTGAAAAACAAAATGGCTTTTTAACGATTGTCACCTCAAGCTGAGGAATAAGTCTGAACCTGAACACAGCCAAATCCGTAACCAGACATTTTCAAATACCGGGGTCGAATACTGTGTGCTGTACTGCATACTGTACATTTAGAATGCTTCACACACTTTGGTTAAACTCTTATGTTCGTTTTCATTAATCACTGCCTTGAGGATAAATGGGGGTGGCGTATACAGACTGAATTTATCATTGCTGAACATTTATCGATTTAGGCTGAAGAAAAAAATACAGAGGACGTGACCTCTGGGTCCTCAATGGTAGTTACGGCCATGGCCACAGCCAGCCAGCAAGCCAGCCCAATCCAGTCCTGTGCTGATCTGTCAGAGGAGAAAATAATTGTGTTGGTAATTAATGCCCTTCACAGAAAGTCAAGGTCATTTGCATAAAGATGTCATACACATTGCGTAAATGTGTACACACATTGTGTAACATTTGATTACTTCAGCAAACTTTGAATAAATATGTCTGCTAAATGTATTGTAAGAAACAAGGTAAAATCACACATACTATATAGGCCCAATAAAAAATGTACTGTAAATGTCTAATGGAAGAATATATATATATATTTTTAAGGGCTTTTGTGCCTTTATGTAGCCCCTTAATGAGCGCCGTACCTCCTGTGGCACGCTGTAATAGACATTGGAAGTTAACTACTACAGTACTACACTACTATCACAGTGCACGGGGCCTTTAGTAATACATTACGACTTGGTCATTGCCATGCTGGTAACAGCTAATTTATAATGCCGTGTCTTAAGGGGTTAATAGGACAGTCTGAGATGGCGACAGGAAGCGAATGGGACAGAGAGACGGGGTGGGATCGGGAAATGACCCCGTCCGGACTCGAACCGGGGTCCCCGTGGCTATACAAGCCCAAATGTGGGGGGCTTAGCGCACTGCGCCACAGCGCCCCATGGAAGAATAATTTGACACTAAATTCAGCACTAAATGCACGTGTGAGGGCTCTCCTAAGTAGGCCAGACAAAATGCTGACATCATCTTTGCGGTTCTCTTGGTTGATGGATGGATTCTTAAACAGCTTTGGAATGGTTAAAGGGAAGGAAAAAAGGTGCCACCACCACGTCGAGGAATAAGTCTTAACCTGAAAGTCAGCCAGGGCCGCTGACAGCTTTGGCCGGGCACAGGACAAAAGTAAATTAAAAAGGGGCCCCAAACTCATTCATTCAATGTAATGAGAACCCATTTCTGGGCCACCTCCTCTCTTCCTGGGCCCGGGACAACTGACCCCGTTTGTCCCACACAGTCGGCTTCCCTGAAGGGCAGCCACCACAGCCAGGGCCGCTGACAGCTTTGGCTGGGCCAGGGGCAAAGTCATCTGAAAGGGCCCCAGACCGAATGCATTCAATGTAATGATAACCCAATTCTGGGGCCCCCTCCTCCCAGGGCCCGGGACAACTGATCCCTTTGTCCCCCCCTGTCGGCTTCCCTGACCTCAGTCAGCCGGCCCAATCCAGTCCTGTGCTGTTGCCGTCGGGGAGGAAAATCAGCGCTTTGGTAATTAATGCCCTCCATGTTTTGTGGGGGTTATTAGGCTGTGCGTGATTGACACAGCCTGTGATTAACGCGTGTGTGTGCTAGCCCCTGCAGCTATGCATAGAGTTGAGGAGGACAGATATTACATTCAAAGACAGGGATGTGTGTGTGTGTGTGTGTGTGTGTGTGTGTGTGTGTGTGTGTGTGTGTGTGTGTGTGTGTGTGTGTGTGTGTGTGTGTGTGTGTGTGTGTGTGTGTGTGTGTGTGTGTGTGTGTGTGTGTGTGTGTGCGTGCCTGTGTGGAGGGGCACTAATTCTTAGCTGCATGGGCTATGATATAGTACCTACATGGTGATATAAATAACATCAGACAATGCTTACTCCAAATAACATTAATTCATCAAAAAAGACATCTATAGGCATGGGTGTGGAAAATAATAAGATTTCAAATGCATTATAATCATTTTAGACTCTCATTCTGTAATGTAAAAAACAAAACAAAATTAATTTAAGTTTCTGGGGGTCATTAGCCCGATGTGATTGGCAGAATCCATGATCTGTGTCATTCATCCTACTCATCATACCTTGTTGATTTACTGTATACCATAAGGCAATGCTTACACCTAGGTTATGTTGGCAACTATATTTAATATAGCACAACATTTCATATGCTGTATATGCTGTAGGCCTACATTATCAAATTGGACATTTATTAAAAATGAGATTATACAGTAGGCCTATGAATTGAATAATATTTGTGGTCTATGCTGTAGAGATAGTCAAACTGGACATTTATTAAAAATGAGATTATATAGTATGAATGGAATAATATTTGCGGTGGCTATTAGTTTCGTGTGATTGAGGCAGCCTGTGATTACGGTTTGTGTGTGCTAGCCCCTTCAGATAGCCATAGAGGCAATGAGGACACACTATATTCAAGTGTAAGTGTGTGTGTGTGTGTGTGTGTGTGTGTGTGTGTGTGTGTGTGTGTGTGTGTGTGTGTGTGTGTGTGTGTGTGTGTGTGTGTGTGTGTGTGTGTGTGTGTGTGTGTGTGTGTGTGTGTGTGTGTGTGTGTGTGTGTGAAAATACCTATAGGCCTAGTACATGGTGATATACGTACAGTAGCCTATACTATCAAACAATGCTTACTCATAGGTTACTTTGATGGTAATACTACAGTATATTCAAAATCAACAGTCATGCATTCAGAGATATTACACTGGACATAATGGACATTTAATTTTTATTTTTTTAATTTAATTTAATAAAAAAATTTCAGGTTAATGGGGGTTATTAGTTTGGTGTGATTGACACAGGCTGTGATTACTAGCCTGATTATCATCGACGTTCAAATCTCTCCGAGACTTGGTCTGACCAAGAGCATAACAATTAACATTTGCCAAATGGCATGGCTGACCTGCCTCCCTTGGTTTGCTGATGGTTGTTTGCATCCTGACAAAGGAGTTCCCGTATTTTTGGGAACTCAGAAAGTACTTGCATTGCTCTTGACCTGACTAGTTGCAACGCTGAAGGTGTTGCGTCACTAAGAGGGCGCGGCCTGGCTAGTGATTACGGCGTGTGTGTTGTGTGCCAACCCTGCAGCTAACCACCAGTCAATGTGGAGACGGAACTTAATAAGGGTGGTGTGTGTGTGTGTGCGTGCGTGCGTGCGTGCGTGCGTGCGTGCGTGCGTGCGTGCGTGTGTGTGTGTGTGTGTGTGTGTGTGTGTGTGTGTGTGAGTGTGTGTGTGTGTGTGTGTGGTGGTGGGGTGGGGGAATTAACTCAAAAGAGACAGGCGCTATGATTACCAAGCCTATACATGGTACTACCAGACAATGCTACCGTGTAGGTCAATCTGACAGTAGCTCTTCATCACATAAAAGGCTGTGATTGTGGGTAAATCATAACATTAGACTTGTCATATTGGACATTTATTAAAACTGAAGATCATATTTTAATGTTTGCGGGTACTATTAGTCTTGCGTGACTGACACAGGCTACAATTACAGCTTGTGTGTGCTCGCCCCTGCAGCTAACCATTCAGTTAATGAGACAGCATAAGAGAGAAGAAGGGGCAGTGTGTGTGTGTGTGTGTGTGTGTGTGTGTGTGTGTGTGTGTGTGTGTGTGTGTGTGGGTGTGTGTGTGTGTGTGTGCGTGCGTGCGTGCGTGCGCATGTGTCTTAGGGGTTAATCCAAACTACCAATCAGCAGCTACTGGCCAACACTTGAAAATAAGTAATTTGAAGCTGGAATAAGGCTCATGTGTAAGGCCCGCTTGTCACAAACAAGCCTCATAAGGAAAGCATTGAACATGAGGACTAAAAAAAACCTATCATATAGGCTACCCTACATGTGAGACTGGATACATGTGGAGTGTTTCACACAGTCCAAACATTGACTTTACATGCAATTTTGATGTGAAATCGAAGAGTTTAATTTATGTAGTAGTACGTAACAGATCAAAAACAATTCGAAAAAAGCACGCCACACATCAAAGACACACAGAAATATGAAGGTGTTGATGGTTAGAGCGAATGAGCAGAAATATGCATGCAACATGAATGGGGCCTGAGAGTTCCCTTGGTATAGCACTAGTGTAGCCTGGGAACTCCCATACTGCCTTTAGTTCTACACAATCGTTTCGATCTGAAAGACAGTATGGCGAGGATGACTCATAACGTACAAGATCATGGTACCTGTGTCATAATGGCCAAGCATTCCGACCTAACAGTTTCTCTGCCCAATCAGAGAGCAGGGCAGTGTGTCATAATAGCCAAGTATTCCGGCCCCATACGGAAATTACAATAGGCAACTCCCCAGACCTAATCTCACTTGTGATTAGGTCTGGTGTTAACCAGGCAAGCACTAGTGTTCAGTGTGAGCAGATTTCAGAGACATACGGCGAAATTAAATTAATGCAAAAAGCAAATATTTGAGAGACTTTTAGATGAAGGAGAAGAAACACTTGTTGAACACTTTGTTGAAATCATATCCACTCCAAGTTTATCAATGAAAATGCATGTCATCAGTGGTGGAGCAATTACACAGAGAGCCACAAGGCAAACACTAATAGCCTATATGAGGCCCATACGAGGCGGGGGGTCCACTTGACTTAAAAAAACGGGCCCCCTCCACATGATATTAGGCCCTCTTTTTTTGTTCGGGGGCCCATTCTTGGTAGCTTGCAGGGGGGCCTGAAGTGCTTGTGTTACACCAGTGGGCCCCCCACCACCAATACCAGAGGGTCCGGAGCCAAAGAGCAAATGTCCTGCTTATACGTGTTCAAAGGGTTAATCTTCTGCTTGTCCTGTTTTGATCGGAGAGGGGTAAATTGATATAATGTGGCAAAAATATGTATGTTTGTTTAACGCCGATGTTTGCATCAAAAGCAAAAACATGACATATGGTACTGTCATTTCTGTACGTCTACTGTATACTCTTCACATATAGGTCCAACCACCTTAATTTGTCCGGCGGCAATAGGCTACTACTCTACTGTACAGTACTGTGCTTTGAATTCTCCAGCAGTTGAAATGTGGCATGTGGCACAGGTCCAATCAAAGCAGTTTGAGGTCGAATCCAAACAGAACAGGGCAGAGCTGCGGAGCAAGCACAGCTCAAACCCACTAATGGTCTTTCTCTCTCTCTCTCTCTCTCTCTCTCTCTCTCTCTCTCTCTCTCTCTCTCTCTGGAACCAACATGGCACACGCAGTTCATTAGAACTACACGCGATGCGGTCGTTGCGTCTGGGCAGAGACAGATTGTCCAATTAATGAAGCACGCAGTGCAGTCCTGGGCCGCACACAATGGTCCGCTTATATAGAAAGCCACAGGTAAGGGCGCCCCCTTATGGAGGTGTAGCATAACATACCTAATGGCAATCGGAAGTTTACCTTCAGTGCTTGGAGTGTACAAATGGTAAA
>NC_085857.1:44079406-44089406 GCF_034702125.1 Engraulis encrasicolus | reverse complement strand
ACAAAGTCAATTACTTCCGTCGCTCGCCTCGCTCAGATCGCCGCTGGTGTATTTCTGCGGTTATGCCTTGTGTACACCAAGCACTAACTACGCAACCCAGGTAGCTGAGGTGTTGAAGAAGTTTCACCATGAATTCGCTTTAATAGCAGGATTGACATGTTTGATTTAGCTAATCACATAACAGCTCTGGCTTGACATCCTGGGACATTTGGAGATATTAACGTTCCAATTGGCTTTCACCAAACCGCGTCTTAGATTATTGTCATAAGATTAGCTTGACTTTAATTGTTAAAATTCGTTCTGGTCGCACAGTTCGTTTCGCTCCTGGCAAATTCGCTCTGGTGGCTTCATTCGCCTTCCCTCCTTAGAGAATTATGATGAGCATATGATGAGATCACAATAACACACACACACACACACACACACACACACACACACACACACACACACACACACACACACACACACACACACACACAGTGAGAGAGAGAGAGAGAGAGAGAGAGAGAGAGAGAGAGAGAGAGAGAGAGAGAGAGAGAGAGAGAGAGAGAGAGAGAGAGAGAGAGAGAGAGAGAGAGAGAGAGAGAGAGAGAGAACAATAGTTCCTTGGTTCCTTGGTTCCTGTAGTGAGTTTGGTGTTTAGTGAGCATAGTTCCCCCTAAGCCACGCGTATTCTCAAGCAATAACATCGGCATCTGTATTATCGACCCAAGAATACCCGTAGCCAAGGGAGACGCACTGGGGACCGTGTCCTGGGGATGCTGGGATGGTGGAATGAACACAGTAGTCTTCAGACTTTTTTCCCCTTTTTGATAAGTTTTGTTTTTTTTCTGTTGTGTGTCTCACAATCTCTTTCTCTCAAAAACACTTAGGCCTACATATAGGAATAGTTTCTTCCACTGCTTCCCTTTGTTTTACACTACTTTCTTCCTTTTTTCTTTTTTTCTTTCTTTCTTTCTTTCTTTCTTTCTTTCTTTCTTTCTTTCTTTCTTTCTTTCTTTCTTTCTTTCTTTCTTTCTTTCTTTTATTCACTTTCTTGGTCTCTCTTTCTCTCAGCTTGTCACTTTCTCCCACACTCTCTTGCCCCTCTCTCTCGCTCTCTGTTTCTCTATTTTCTTAACTTATGGAATAGTGTTGTCTTCCTGTCTTTTCCTTCTTCTTCTGTTCTTTCTCTCCCACAACAACTCTCTCTCTCTCTCTCTCTCTCTCTCTCTCTCTCTCTCTCTCTCTCTCTCTCTCTCTTAGTGGCGGAACAAGTGCACATAGGGCCCCAGGGCAAAACACTGATGTGCCCCTCCATAAAGTCTGCCAACGCTACAAAAGGGCCCCCACCACCAATACGGGGGAGCCCTGGGCCCTGTTTGCCCCAGCTATAGCTCCTGACCTGCTCTCTCTATCTTCTTCTATCGCTTTATTTCCTTCTTTCTCTCACACTTGTTTCATGCGTTGTCACTTCTCTCTGTGTTTCTCGCACCTTGTCTCTTTGCATCATTTTTTCTTCACTGCTGCCCTCTTTTTACTCTCACTCTCTCATTCCCCTCTTTTCCTCCTTTTCCTACCTATTTCACTATCCTCCTCTCTCCCTGTTTCTCCCGATTGTTTGTATCGCTTTCTCTCACCTTATCTCATTCAAACTCTCTCTCTCTCCTTCAATCTTTCATATTTTTTTGTCAGTGCATCTTTGTCTATCATTCCCTCAATTTTTCTCTATCATTCTCTCTCCTTCTTCGCTCTGCTTGTTCTCGCACACTCTCCGTCTGTCACTCTCTCTCGTTTTTTTCTCTAGTTCTTTCTTCACTGGAATCTCACTACCCCCTCTTTCCTTGTTTGCTCTATTTGTTCTCTCATTTCCATCACTCATTCAGTCACTCATCCTCTCTGTTTCTTGCTCTCCCTCTCTCTCACACACACACCCTCTGTCTACTCTTTGTTGGCTGAGTTTGCTCTCTCTCTCTCTCTCTCTCTCTCTCTCTCTCTCTCTCTCTCTCTCTAATCTCTGCTATCTGAGTTTGCGCTCTCTCTCTCTTCCCCCCTTCTCTCTTTCTCTCTCCCCCCCCCTCTTTCTCTCTCTCTTCCCCCCTTCTCTCTCTCTCTCTCTCTCTGCCCCCATCTCTCTACCCCCCTCTTTCTCTCTCTCTTCCCCCCTTCTCTCTCTCTCTCTCTCTCCCCCCCCATATCTCTCTCTCTCTCTCTCTCTCTCTCTCTCTCTCTCTCTCTCTATCTATCTCTCTCTCTCTCTTCCCCCCTTCTCTCCCCCCCTCTCTCTCCCTCCCTCCCTCTCTCTCCTCCGCATGAGGTGGTCTCAGGGCCGGTGGGGATGGTGTAGTGGTGGTCTCAGGTGGGGATGGTGTAGTGGTGGTTTCAGGGGCGGTGTGGATGGTGTAGTGGTGGTCTCAGGTGGCCCATGCTGCCTGTGGAGAGGGGAAGAAAATGGGGAACCATGAGCTGCAAGTCTCAACACAAACAGTCAGGACAACACAACACAACTCAGCTCTTGTGACTTTACACATACAGTATATAATAATATTAAAACAGTTCTTTGATGAAAAAGTTGCATACCTTGGAGAGTTGGTTGTTTTCTCAGGTAGGCCTGCCTATGGAAAGGGAATGGAGAACCATGAACTACAAGTCTCAACACAGACAGTGAAGACAGCACAACACAACTCAGCTCTTGTGACTTTTACACATAATAACGTCAAAACGGTTTAGGGCTGCGCAATATATCAAAACTGTATCGAAATCGCGATATCAAGACTGGCGATATGCGTATCGAGAAAATGACTTGTTTATCGGCAACAAGTTTCTGTGCAGTCCAATCACTAGCTTGATATCAACAAATGTGCAAGAAGCCCGTCATGACCAAAGCCACGCCTCCCACACAGGCCGACAAATAAATGACAAGAAAAACACTATACACTGCTATATTTCTAAAAATCATTCAAAATATCATTATCATGGTATTGCATGCTGTTATCGCGTGTATTTTTTTTTATATCGTGCAGCCCTAAAACAGTTATTTTATGAAAAAGTTGCATACCTTTGAGAGATGGTTGGTTTCTCAAGTATTTCTGCCTATGGAAAGGGAAAGGAAAGCTCTTATAACTGTGGTGCACAGTATGAACACACTAAAAACACACTAAAAACTTCAGCTTGTTTGGTTTAAATAAAGTTTGTAGCAAATGCTACAAAGACCTACTGTATCTACACCTGTACATTTTGTAGCGCAAATTCGACTCTTACAGAATAGGACATAAACTTTATGCATTGAACTAACACTGCAAAAAGGATTTTGTAATAACGGTGGAAATATCGTACCAAGGTCAAATGGCAGACAACAACTATTAATAGGTTTTACATACCCTAGAGAGATGGCTTGGATTGTTGGCTTGGTCTCGGGAGGGTGGTCTGCCTATGGAAGGAGATCAAGAGAAACAGTAAGCCACACGTCTCAACTTGGACATGTTTCATTTCACTTGCAAAGAGTAGAAAGAGAACAAAACTGTAATATATGTGAGGCAATACACACTAGTATATTTGTTCAAGTGTTACGTGATGCACCTGTTCTTAAAATGACAGTAACACATACAGAATAGCTGCCTTAAGTATCATGGAGGCACAGTCTACTACTTGTGGGCAGTCATGGGTGAGCGGTTAGGGCGTCAGACTTGCATCCCAGAGGTTGCCGGTTTGACTCCCGACCCGCCAAGTTGGTGGGGGGAGTAATCAACCAGTGCTCTCCTCCTCCATGACTGAGGTACCCTGAGCATGGTACCGTCCCACCGCACTGCTCCCCATGGGGCGCCACTGAGGGCTGCCCCCTTGCACGGGTGAGGCATAAATGCAATTTCGTTGTGTGCAGTGTTCACTTGTGTGCTGTGGAGTGCTGTGTCAGAATGTCAATGGGAGTTGGAGTTTCCTGATATAGACAAACCAACATCTGAGAGAGCTGCTATAGTTCGACAGAAATGGTTTCATAAACTGCAGTGAAAAGACGGATATATGAATTCTATTTCATATTACATTTATTAATATCATTATGAGAAATGTTAAGAGCTGTACTATATGAGTCAAAGGACATAGAGTACAGTACGTAGCAATGAAAAGGTGTAGGAAGCTACCTACAGGTGCTTCAGTATGTGAGAGTCGAGGTAGCCCACTGCTATGACTGTACAGCAGTGGTCCCCAACATTCTTTTTGGCCTAGGACCCCATATCCCATATTAGTTGACAAAATAGATTTTATTTTATCATAATTGGCAATATTTGTTATGACTACTGGCAGGCCCGTCACTAGGTTTGAGAAACAGGGCTGGCTTAGCCCCAGAGGAAGAAAACATTTTTTCAGCTTACCTGCTAAGGTTTTGTCTATGAATTAATTATTTTAAGAGCAAAGAAATCCCGCACACTGTCCATTCCACCAACAAACTTTAATACATTGTATCGGTCATCCAACCTTCTTCATGTTATATTAAAGTTTGTTGGTGGAATGGACAGTGTGCAGGATTTCTTTACACTTGAATGGCAACCCCACTGGAATAATATCCTACGCACCTGCCCACCTACAGAGGTGTGCAAAAGTGTCTTCTTGAACAATTATTTTAAGAGCACCATATCGATTTTTAAACACTAGTTACAGTGGATTTTTTTAAATGCACATTTTAATGAACATTCCTTATATGTAAGCTAAACAAAACATTTCAAAATTTTTCAACTGATGAATAGGCCTATTGTGTTACTCCATTAGTAGCTATTTTAATCAGTTCATGTGTGTTTTCAAACTGTTAAGACAAATATTAAAGCTCAACTATAATTTCAAGACGTTGTCAAATGGATTTATAACACGGGTATTGTGAATAAAAATTGGTACTTTGGGTCGGAAGATTTCATCCGAGTAAGTAATTACACTTTTATCGAGGTGTCAGTCACAAAGCACAATCCTCTACCTGTTTCCCCCCCGCATAACATATTGCTGTGCACCCTGCTTTTATTGCTGTGCAGTAGGATATAAGTGGCATTAAACAATAAATAAGCAAACAGGAACTTGTATTCAGATTAACTTGCCTTCTTGGTGGTTCGTATTCAGTGCTTTACTGCATTTTTTTTTTGGAAAAATGTAAAACAAAAAAAACAAAAAGATTTTTTTTTTGCAAAATCTTTAAAGGGTGGCTAATACTAATGTAAGGGGGGCTAAAGACCCCCTAAAATAGGGCCCTGAGTACCAGTATTCTGTTTTCGGGTTATATCGCCAAATTTTTTGGCCTGGGACTCCACATCCCAAATTAATTGAAAAAATAGTTGTTATTTTATAATAATTGGCCATATTCGGGTTATAACGCCTAATATACGTGTTTCCACTTGTTTGAATTCCAAGCGACCCAATGTTGGCTCCCGACCCCAAGGTTAAAAAATGCTGATCTAAAGAAATACCTTCCTGTAAGCTGCATTTTAAATACTACTGTAACGAACATACAGACTGGGGCAGCCATTGCTTCCTGGGCCATGGCTCAATGGTTAGAGTGCTGGTCTTCAGATCAGAGGATTGCAGGTTCGAAACCCACCCTTACCAGCACCTTCATCCCTGGCTGAAGTGCCCTTGAGCAAAGCACCTAACCCCACATTGCCTCAGGCTCTGCAACCAATACCCTGTAGGCCTACCTAAAATACCTGTAAGTCGCTTTGGATGAATAAACGTCTCACCTTATAATGTAATGTAATAACAGACAAGTCTAACATGGCAGTGTAGTGGAGGGCCATGTGAGGGTCAGCAAAGCACCTCTATTGATCTGAAGGCACATGGCCTTTAAAAAGTAAGTCGCAGTGATAAGACTGAGCTATAGCAACCACTGTAGTCATTTTCAGTGTATTATGGCAAAAAATGTCATCATGAGACATGTTGTAAAGAGCTGTAGAAGGCGAAGGACAATATGTAGGACTAGCTTATGTAAGGTGCAATGAAAAAGCGTACTGTACAAAGTTGCCCACTTCAGTGGAACAGGGTTAAGGAAAGATGTGAGAGAGTGCGAAGTAGCCTACTGCTACACAGTAAAAAATAATACAGTATTCACTTAAAACTTAGAGAGTTGATTTAACATCGTTTTGGTGTATTTGGAAGTTGTATTTTGGATCTGCATTTTTTTTTTACTGTGCACAAGTCAAAAGAAAAGTAGCGGGGAAATACAGTAAGCATTCGGCTTCAGTGTCTTTTATACTGTGTAACAGCTAAGTAAAAAAGCCGCACTCCCGGATCAGTTTCTTGCAGTTTTAATACTGGGTTAGCAGAAAGACAGAAGTTTCGGCCTAAGCCTTCTTCATCATCTTTAGGCTTAGGCCGAAACGTCTGTCTGTCTACCATGCTAACCCAGTATTAAAACTACAAGAAACTGATCCGGGAGTGCAGCTTTTTTTTACTAAACATGAACTTTGCTGTTTGCTCGCACCCAAAGACCTTGTAAGAAACTTTTCGGAGTTGAGCGCACAACAGCAAAAGAGGGAGGCTGTTGTAAAGGGCTGCTATCAGTCTAAAGGCATGGCTTCGTAGTAGGCTGCAGAGTCAAGACTACATTACTGTAAGTAGCCTACTGAAGTAATTTAGTAACTGCAGTAATGTAATTGCACAACGTCCTGAGCCTGAAGACAGGGCTTTATGTGAGGTGCTGTGAAAATGGCAGCGTAATATGGCAAGGAGAGCAATAGCAACATAAGAGACAGGTTGAAAGAGGACCACGAGTCCAAGGACATGGTGTTGTGCAGTGCAGTAAAGCATGCCTCCATAGATATGGTTTTATGCAGCACAGTACGGTATGACAGTATATGAAGAGTTTTGTTGCTAAACGATGTACAGGTATAGCCTATCCATTTTGGAACATTTTGAGAAACTGATATTTTTCAATTGGGCTTTCCATTGCATTGCATTGCAAAATGTATATTATATAGGTTTAAAAAGTATGTTCTCAAAATATGTGAATGGTAAGAATTGAGACATACTGTAGATGATAGGACTTCTAAACTGTCAAGTCCAATAAAAGAAGGCAAAAGTCAAAAATGGTGGATACACCGTTTTGCAAGGAAACTCTTCATATATAAATACATACAGTGAGTCCAATATGTATTTGATCCCTTGCTGATTTTTTTGGTTTGCCTACTAACAAAGACATGATCAGTCAATAAATGTTATGATAATATGTATTCTAATATGGAGAGAAAGAATATCAAAAAGAAAATCCAGAAATTAACTTAAAAGAATATATATTAATTTATTTCCATTTCATCGAGCAAAATAAGTATTTGATCCCCTGCCAACTGATTACAGTTCTGGGCCCACAGACCAGATGGGCACTTCCGATCAACTTGTCATCTGAATTAAAGACACCTGTACATACTAACATGCATAAAAGACACATTGAATCAGCAGAATCAGTCCATAGTATGAGTGAATCAGTCACACTCCAGCCTCACCAGCATGGGAAAGACCAAAGAGCGGTCAAATGATATCAGGGACAAGATTTTAGACCTGAACAAGATTAAATGGGCTGCAAAGCCACAAGAAAGAGACTGGGTATTAATGTCCCAGCTGTTGATGCGTTTCTTCCAAAATGTGAGGAATACAAAACGACTATCCATCAGCCTGTCCGGGGTTCTATACAAGATTTGACATTTTGTAGGGATTTGATAACCATGAGGAAGGAAATCACCCTAGAGTTGTACGGGATGAACTAGGCAATGATATCAAAGCTACTGGGACCAAAATCACTGAGAAAACTACTGGTAGCACTTAATGCCACAGAGGTTTAAAATCCTGTAGTGCACACATGGTACCTCTACTTCAGAAGGAACCTGTGCAGTCCCACTTGAGGTTTGCCAACGGACATCAGACTGGTTTAGGATATGATAAGGAGGTGCTGTAGTCAGATGAAACCAAAATCAAGCTGTTTGGCATTATCACAATTCAATGTGTTTTGAGAAAGAGTACTGCTGTCTATGATCCCAAGAACACCCTCCTCACCATCATGCATGAAAGTGGTATCATTATGGTTTGAGGATGTTTGTCTGGCCAAGGCACAGGACAACTTCACATCGTTAACGAATGGATGGAGGGAGACATGTAATGTGCAATCTTGAGTGCAAACGTCCTTCCCTCCACCACTACACTGAAGGGTGGGCCATTTTTGGATCTCCCAACATGACAATAATACACAACATGCAGTCAAAGCAACGAAGGAGTGGCTCAATAAGAAGCATATTAAAGTCGTGAAGTAGTCCAGACAGTCTCCAAATATTAACCCTATAGTAATTCTATGGAGAGAACTGAACCTCCCATTTGCCAAGCTACAGCCACAAACTATTAATGTTTTAGAGATAATATGCAAAGAAAAATGGGCAAAAATATTTTCTACTATATGCACAAACATTGTCATCAACTAAAAGAAGCATCTGACCTCAGTGCTAGACAACTAGGGCTTTGCCACGAAGCACTTTATCTTCTTTAGCTAGAGGGGTCAAATACTTATTTGCCTAAATTAAAGACAAATAAATTAAAATATATTATTTTAAGTTATTTTCTGGAATTTCTTTTTGATATTCTGTCTCTCCATGTTTGAATACATATTATCATAAATTTATAGACTAATCATGTCTTTATTAGTAGGCAAACCAGCAAAATCAGCAAGGGATCAAATACATATTGGACTCACTGTAGCTTTACGCAGAGCAGTAATTACAGTATGACTCCATGGACAGGGTTTTATGCAAGGTGCAAATGAAATGTGAAATGTGTTGGCTATCAGACACCTAGCCTGATTATCATCAACTTTCAAATCACTTCGAGACTTGGTCTGGAGAGCATATCAGTTAACATTTCCTAAAAATGCATGGTTGTCCCGTCTCCCTTGGTTTGCTAATGGTTGTTTGCTTCCTGACAAAGTGGGAGTTCACAATTTTCAGGAGCACAGAAACGATATTAGCAGCCTGGCTATCAGACACCCCCTTAAGTGGAACACAGTAATTCTGCTCCAGCATCAAATTTGTATACATGGGTTCACCATGTTTATAAAGATGATGGTGTGAGGAGGGGCAAGACTGTGGCAGCCAACCACATGAGCAAATGTTTTGACCGACAGCATTTTCCAACAGTCAGAGGTTGAGTTGTGCGCAGCTAGTGCCGCCAGGGCCGCGTTATCCTATGGTGCAACCGGTGCTGCAGCACCGGGCCCCGCCACTAGAGGGGCCCCGGACGTGGTGAGATTGGGAAATATGAAACGATATTTTGAGACAATCAATTGTATTTTTGATGCATTTCGCCATCCGTAGGCAAGCAGAGGCGCATATGCATATCTTGTCACCAGGCTAGACAGGCAGCTTGGGCCCCCCAAGATTGTAGCTGGGGAACAGTAGTGGCGATTTGTTACAAGTGTTCTTTCTTTTTAATTTTCGCGTGGCCCCCCTACTGAGCCTAGAATCGCCTCTGCATGCACGCAGGAATCGGAGGTCTTCGGAATAATCATTTCAGTCAGATGCTTCTGGTTGTGTGCCACCAGTGAAAACGGTGGTCAATATTTTTTGAGTTTGATGATGGGCTACTGTCTAAAAAAGATGTGAGAAACTCGGCGTCAGCACTTGCTTCAGATTGTACGGATAAACTTCAGCCCGGCATGGATTAACGCATTGAAGAGAAGGTTGGCAACGTTAGTCATTTTTGTAATGTCAGTGTTATAGCCTAATCGCTTTTTGTAATGGTTGCATAGCGATCGACTTGTGCAATCATGTAAGCTAAGCAAACAAGAGCACAGCACACCAACCTAACTTTATCTTATTCTATAGTGAAAACATGGGGAAATAAATCACGCACCCAACTGCATTCGCGAAACAAAAGTCTTGCATAGCGCGGCGAGGATCACTTCTGAGGTGTTATTAAAAAAGTGTTCACAATAATGCTGCGTAGCAAGTGCACCAACCAGCACTCAAAGTTCTGACATTCTGACAACAACAGGGCAAGCCAAGGATTT
>NC_085857.1:44071906-44074406 GCF_034702125.1 Engraulis encrasicolus | reverse complement strand
GAATTCATCAAAATTTGTCTGAAGTATGAAGTATGTGTATACCCATTTCAATCACTTCTGTGGACGTTTCAGGCCTACAGCTCATGACCTTCACACAGTCTACAGTGAGACAAACCCAGATCTCCTGCTCTCTCTCTCTCATCCCTCTCAGTATTTAATTCACTCCTCCCTCTCTTCCTCGCTTTCAGATTTTAGCCACGCTTCCCTTTTCTCCTCTCCTCCTTCCTCTTTTCGTTTTTTTATCCCACATCTCCTCCTCTCCCCCAGTTTTTCCCCTCCCTCCTCTTTCAGTTTTCCCCTCACCCATCCTTCCTCTCCGCCCTCTTCCCTTTTGCTAATGTCTGCCCATCTCCCTCTCTCCCTCCCAATTTCTCCTCTATCCCAGTTTTTTCCCTCCATCCCTTTCTACTATGAGTGCATCCTTCACTCGCTTTCCCCTTGCCCTCTACTGCCCCCTTCTCTCTTTTTATTACATACATCTACCCATCTCCATCTCCGTCCCTTTTTAACCTCAGTCTTTCTCACAATCTCTTTCTCCTGTGAGAGTGTTCTTCGTTCCCTTTCCCCTCCCTCCCTTTCACTTCCCTGCCCTCATTCTCTTCATTAGTTGTTGTTTTTTTTACCTCCACTATTCCTTCTCTCCATTCCATCTCTTTTCAATCTCCCTACTTCCTTGCTCTCGTTGTCTTCATTAGTCTATGGATCCCTCCATTCACCCCTTCTCTCTCTCTCTCTCTCTCTCTCTCTCTCTCTCTCTCTCTCTCTCTCTCTCTCTCTCTCTCTCTCTCTCTCTCTCTCTCTCTCTCGCCACTCTCCTTTCCATCCCTCCTTAACATGTTTTCCCAATCTCATATCCTTTCTCTTACTGTTTTTTTTCCATTCTGCCTCTCATTCCCATACTTTTTCCATTCCCGTATGTCCCATACATTCCCATATCCCAACGAGAAAGTCATATTCCTCCCCTCCTCTTCCTCTCCTCTCTGCTTTTCATTATGGTGCATAGTTCTATCAAATGCATTTCTCCTATCTCCTTTTCCTCTCCTGTCCTCTTCCTCTCCTCTCCTCTCCTTCCTTGCATTCATTAGTGACATAGACGGTGCATGCCTTTCCATCACTTCCCTTCATTAGGTCTATACACATCCAATTCACACGCTCTTCCTTCTCTTTTCTCTCCTCCTCTTCCTTTTCTCTAATGAGGTTCCCTCCTTCTCCATCTCTCTCCACCTCTTCCTCCTCCCTACCCCCCTTCTCTTCATTAGTTCTACCCTTCCAATCCAGTCCTCCACTCCTCTCTCTTCCACCCCTCCCCTCCACATCCCTTTCCTTCATTTGTTGGGAAGTACGAGCTGTGTTTGCACATATATCCTTGACTGCACCATGCAAAGTCCATGCAAGGTTTTGGCAATCTCCATTGATCACACACACATAAACACTCAAACCTTGGATGTGAGGCTGCACGATATCATTAAAAAATAGATACTCGATAACAGCATGCAATACCTTGATAACGATATTTAGATGATATTTAGAAATATAGCTGAGAGTGTTTTTCTTGTCACTAATTTGTCTGTGTGGGTGGTGCGGTTTGGTCGTGGCGAGCTTTTCTCACATTTGTTGGCATTCAGCTAGTTATTGGACAGTACAGAACATTTTTACTTGTTATCGATAATTAAATTATTTTCGCAATACGCATATCGCCACTCTTGATATCGCGACTTCTATAGCTACATTTTTTATATGTTGTGCAGCCCTGCTTGGATGCCCCCCACCCCCCAAAAGGGAAATTCCACAAAAAAAATACATAGACTGTTTCATAATTACGAGCTAGGAATTTTAGGATAATTTGTCTACCAACTGTATTCAACACGACATATTATTTTTTTCAATATTGCATCTTGTCATAATTCTGCAATTTTCCACTTTTGCCCAAGCAGGGGCCCCCTGGCAGGTGGGAGGCCCTAGGATGCAGCCATATAGCTTGTGCGTTAATCCGGCCCTGGTCATATGGTATGCCCATGGAAGGAAAAAAAATAAGGAACTCCTACTGTATCAATTCATTGCTTTTTTGTGTGTTCTGAATTATCCTCTTTTTCCTTTTCACAACACCCTTCCCTCCCTTCTTCCTCTGCTCCCTGTCAGTATTAGTTGTATGTCCATTCATTCCTCCACCCTCTCCTCTCCTGTCTTCTCCTGAGTTCATTACATGTGCTGTTCATGCCTTTCTATCCATCTTCTTCATTAGTTGTATACATCTGTTCACTCCTTCCCTTCTTTCTTGTCTTTTCTCTACTCCTTGTCTCCCTCCTCTATCTCCCTTTCCCCTCTCTGCCTTCTCTTCATTAGCTACAGTATATCCATCCATTCATTCTTCTCCCCTCTTCTTTTCCACCCTTTCTTCATTATACATACTAGGCCTACGGTACGCATCAATCCATTCATCCCATTTCTGTCCTCTCCTCTCCTCTTCTCCTCTCTTCTCCTGTCTCTTCCTCTCTTCATC
>NC_085857.1:44064406-44066906 GCF_034702125.1 Engraulis encrasicolus | reverse complement strand
CACACACACACACACACACACACACACACACACACACACACACACACAAACACACGCACAGAGGCATGCAAACACACACACACACACACACACACACACACACACACCGCGGTCCCGCTGTGCCCCAAAGGGCTCTCAGGGCTTCTATTATTCATAGTGTTTATGCAGGCGCCCTAGTGATATACCCAGTCTTGCTCCTACCCAGTGTTGCCAGATGTGTCTGATCAAATCCCGCCCAAAAGGTTCTCAAAAACCGCCAAAATGCGCTAAATTCCACCCAATTTCAACAAATTGCACTGATTTCTATGGGCACAAAAATGCAGAAAAAAACGGCAAATGGCCAATTTTTCCCGTTTTTACCCGCAGGCGGCCATCCCAAGTAGCCCAATTGGGTGGGTAACCGCCCAATCTGGCAACACTGCTCCTACCTCTACTCCACTGATATACCCAGTCCTGCTCCTACCTCTGCTCTAGCAAGAGACTTGGCTCCGCACTATGTCTGGTAACTCTTTTCTGTGGAGCGATATTGAGCGGTAAGACTTGGCAAGTGTTCTGAAAAATGGTCCAACATTGTAATTTTATCCTACGGTAGGATGTTCTGTCAGACATGTCTGTTAAACAGTACAACATCGCCAAAGATAGACGTCAGACATGTTTGTTCAACAACTTATCCTGATTTTCCCGAATATGTCCTTCCCGCTTCCTGCAATCGCTTCAGATCAAACAGCCTTCAGACCATGAATACGAAATGAAATGGTACTATTATGGGATGGTCAGGATCAGACAACCTCTACTCCACTGATATAGCCAGTCCTGCTCTCTACTCCTGACTGCATGGGGAACGACTACAGCACAACACAGTGCAGTGCAGCCAGGCAGTCTGCCAAGGGTGTGTGTGTGTGTGTGTGTGTGTGTGTGTGTGTGTGTGTGTGTGTGTCTGTGTGTGTGTGTGTGTGTGTGTGTGTGTGTGTGTGTGTGTGTGTGTGTGTGTGTGTGTGTGTGTGTGTGTGTGTGTGTGTGTCTGTGCTTTAGGATTAGGGTGGATGAGCAGCTGCAAAAACTGCTGGAAAAGGTCATTGAATGTCAATAAGTAAGTACATATAGTACATTGGATTCTGCATACCTATAGTTATAGTAGCAGCCACAAGTGCCATATTATTATGGCCATATGATAGTTGCACAATGCACTCTCAGTATAGTATAGTAGAGTAGAGTAGAGTAGAGTAGAGTATAGTATAGTATAGTAGAGTATAGTAGAGTATAGTATAGTAGAGTAGAGTAGAGTAGATGTCCTGATGAAGACAATGGGTCGAAACGCGTAGGCATGTAGCCAGTATTTAATAAAGGCTTTTTAAACTTTAGTAAGGAGTGCCTCAAATAGTGTTTTTTTACCTTTTCATGGAAGTTTGGACGCCCAAGTTCTTTTTGATGAGCACCCTTTTTTACTAACTGGATACAGGACCCAGTGAAGCATTCCCTTTTCTCTTTTTTATAGTAGAGTAGAGTAGAGTATACAGCAGTACAGTATAGCGTAGCATAATGCAGCATAGTATAGTATAGTAATACGAGGTGGTCAATTGCCTGGAGCGGCACCATCACGACTCGTCGCCCTCCGGAAATCAGCGTCACTAACTACCTAACTACCCAATGTTATTTCTATGCTATTGCGACATTTTTATGATAATACCATGGCATTAGTGGCTTTTATCAGAAGTTATAGACGTTTTTTCGCCGATTTTGCGATCCTTTTTCATGATGGGTGGGGCTACAGTTTGGGGCGGGGCGCTGGAGGGGGGTGTAGCCTGGGATCATTGTAGGAACTGGTGAAGTCGTAGGGAATTGGAGTGTCCCTCTGTCTGACTCTGTCTGTTTTACTGCCCTCGGTGTGTATTATCCTCTGTGTATATGTGTCGTCTACACACCCGTCCACACACACACACACACACACACACACACACACACACACACACACACACACACACACACACACACACACACACACACACACACACACACACCATTATGTGTGTACTAACTAGCATTGGCCAGGGAGCCTCTCTGCCATCTCTGATTGCTCCTGTTGCCCTTCATATGACCTGGCTGGTCGTTAAAGGGGACATCTGGGCAACTTCACAAAGCACAACCGTAGATTGGAGGACCACAATATGAAACGACTTTGCAGACACACACGCACACGCATTCTCTCTCTCTCTCTCTCTCTCTCTCTCTCTCTCTCTCTCTCTCTCTCTCTCTCTCTCTCTCCCTCTTCTTTTTCTCTCCTATTCTCTCTTCAACTCCCTCTTGTTCGCTGTTTCTTCTCACCCTCTCTCTCTCCTCTTCGCCATCCCATCCAGGACCCACATAATGCTTAGGTCTCATTCTCTCTCTCTCTCTCTCTCTCTCTCTCTCTCTCTCTCTCTCTCTCTCTCTCTCTCTCTCTCTCTCTCTCTCTCTCTCTCTCTCTCTACCCCAAGGGCAACAGCAGTGCTCCTCAAGTGGT
>NC_085857.1:44046906-44059406 GCF_034702125.1 Engraulis encrasicolus | reverse complement strand
CACACACACAATGAGAGCTGGCCTGATATTGTTCTTTGATTCTGTGAATGTGCATGGAATGCCTAGGCCTACTGTCTGGTGTCACTTCAGACAATTTTGCAACGATTTACTGTATGTTCTGTCTTTTTGTCTGCCAAATTCTCAAACTTGTTGTCTTTCTTTTTGTCTTCCTCTTAGGGCACCGGTAGGCACAGCTGTCTGCATCGAGGGAAGAACCCAGTACTGAAATGTGAGTGTATGATCCAGTTATTGTAACCATGGGTGCCAGTTGTACTATATATTTCACAGTAAAATCCCAGTAAAATCCCAATTACTATTACAATACTCAAATTCCCACTAGTTTCAACATCCAATTATATTGTTCTCACTACCACTGGCTTGTCAGGACCCAACAACGCAGTTCAGGATGAATGTATGTCAACTGTATTGTAGGCCTTAAACACTTAGGGGTTTCTTTTGCCTTAAGACATGTAAAAGTTTTTTTTATCTTTTACCTGACATGTTTCGACGGTGTTACTTCCGTCTTCATCAGAGGGAAACCCCTAAGTGTTTAAGTTAAACAGTTAGACATAATGTACTTAATACATATGTATTGTAGGCCGATTACTTTAACAATAAAATCACAATAACTGCTTTTTTTTGGCTGTAGGACACAAGTAAAAGGAGAAGAATGCTGCTCAGCTGGGTCGGCGGTCACACTTCTTATTCNAGAACCTCTTGGATATCATTGGCATGTATGCAGTAAGTTTTTTTATATCAATGCACAACAGCAGGCGTTAATGCACACACACACACACACACACACACACACACACACACACACACACACACACACACACACACACACACACACACACACACACACACAATGAGAGCTGGCCTGATATTGTTATTTGATTCTGTGAATGTGTATGGAATGCCTACTGTCTGGTGTCAATTCAGACAATTTTGCAACGGTTTACTGTATGTTCTGTCTATTTGTCTGCCAAACTCTCAAACTTGTTGTCTTTCTTTTTGTCTTCCTCTTTGGGCACCGGTAGGCACAGAGTCATTCCAGTAGGCACGGAGTCGTTCCACGATGGACGTGATGACCTGGCACCAAAACCGCTTAATGTGTATGAAGCTGTCTGCATCGAGGGAAGAACCCAGCACTGAAGTGTGAGTGTATGATCCAGTTATTGTAAACATGGGTGCCAGTTGTACTATATATTTCACAGTAATATCCCAATTACTATTACTCATAGTTATTCATTCTTTTTCTGCTGTAGGACACAAATGAAAGAAGGGGACTTCTGCTCTGCTGGGTCTGCGACACTACTTATCTGAGGAGTCCTCAAACATCAGGATGTAGGAAGTAAGATCTTTTTTTATGTCATGCATAACAGCCCACGCGCACACACAGACACACACAGACACACACGTACAAAACATGCGCATGCACACTCCACTCTACACCACACACAGATAAACACACACAACCTTAAAGGAAAATCCCTACTAGTTTCAACATCTAATAATTATATTGTTCTCACTACTACTGGCTTGTCAGGACCCAACAGCCTCTTTTTTTTCCAGCCCTGTCCATCATATCATTCTAATGAGTGCATGATCTGTTAACATGTAAAACAGACATAGCGTGTCACCCAAAATGCACATGCAGTCAAGTCAGAAATAACATTTTATATATATTTTTCATAATTTACCTAAACCATATTTATGATGACTGAGATGGAAGAGCCATGTCTTGGCCTAATCATTTACACTTTTCTTTTGTTTTGCTTTTTCAAGACTTGTGGTGAGATGCCAAGAGCCAGCTTCACCGTGCTTTTGGGAGATCATCTACTACGTGAGCCTTGAGTATCTACAAGCCAGCTGCTACAAGGTCCTGTACAAACTGTCAATCTAAATGTTGCGACATCCCTGTCTCTTCTTTTGGACTGAATACATGCTGTGTTTGAAATGTATTATTCGGATAACCACCCATCAGGGAATACCTTGTCTGTTAATGGCGGATAGACATGCCATAGACATGCAGTGCACACTTTGATGTTTTTTATTTTAATGTTTTCTATGTTTTTCCAGTGTTCTTTTTTATTTATGTTCTGTTATATGCTGGTTATGTAAGTAGGCCTACTGTATGGAATGTAGTGACTATAGAGCCCAAGACAAATTTCAACCTGTGGACAAAAAGTTCACTCCACTCTGTTAGCGCAGTTATGGATGCACTGTAAATTTTGTAATTAACCAAAAGTACGGTGAGAAGCCTGTTTGTGCAGATGAACCTGCTGGCGGGCCTGTTTACTCATAGCTAAAAAAGCAACATATTCTCTGTGCAAAGCACATGGGCTCTTCGCAAAGGGGTTAAAGGGACACTGTGTGAGATTTTTTGTTGTTTATTTCCAGAATTCATGCTACCCATTCAATAATGTTACCTTTTTCATGAATATTTACCACCACTATCAAATTCTAAGTATTCATTATGACTGAAAAAAATGCATTTTTCATTCATGAAAAGGGGGATCTTCTCCATGGTCCGCCATTTTGAATTTCCATAAACAGCCATTTTTAGCTGCAAAAATGACTGTACTTGGACCATACTAGAAAATATTTGTTTATTACTTAGTAAACGTTCATGTAAATATCAAATTTGGCAATAGGCAACCCAGTTTCAATGAGCAGCATAGTTGCAGTACCTTTTTTGACTATTTCCTGCACAGTGTCCCTTTAAACATTTTAATGTGCTGTTTTACAGTGTGCTATACAAAAGGTAAGGTGAAACTAAATTTTTGAAATTGTACAGTGTCACTGAAATCAAATGGTACATTGGTAAAACTGAACCATTTCCTTTAACCCCTTTCAGCAGAGCCTTTACTGTCACCAATATTGTAATGACTGAGTTTTAACCTGTTACTTAAGGCTCTTGGTAATGTCATAGCAATGTTGCTATGATGTAGTTGAGTCTTTTCAGTCATGAGTGATCAGTCTTGCTGATAACCCGTCTTTGCAAAGAGGATACAATTAACATGTAAATTCAATTAAGGTTTTATTGCTCCAATGCTATCATGTGTTAATGCTACACTGCTGTGATTTGCATCTTTATAGTATATTATGAAATGTATTGTTAATTACCTTCATTGTTCAGCAATAAAAAAAGAGATCTGAAATATTATGCATTCTTGTATTTTGTTTTTTAAATTGATCTTAATTAATGCATTGGTCAACAATTCTAAAAAGTTAAAATAAATTGTGTTTTTGAAGACGCATTTTTCTTGGAATTAATTATTGTCATTTTAATGGTTGTATTGTCCGATTTTTAAAGTATGTTGTGTCGATTTAACCCAGTTTAGGAAGTTAAAAGGAGCTCTGATTTAGTGTTAATGTAAATCGATATAGTGTTAATTTAACCCAGTTTAAGGAGTTAAAAAGGAACTCTGACATAGTGTTAATGTATATCGATATAGTGTTAATGTAACCTTATGTAGGGAGTTGAAAAGGAACTCTGATATAGTGTTAATGTAACTCAATGCAGTGTTAAGTTAACCCAGTTTAGGGAGTGAAAAACGAACTCTGATAAAGTGTCAATGTAACTCTATATAGTGTTACTTTAACCCAGTTTAGGGAGTTAAAAAGTAACTCTTGGCACAGTGTTAAATATTAACTATATTGAAAATGTTAATTTAACTCTTTAGAGTGTGGAGCCAAATAAAACCGCAAAAAATGTTAAAATTGACTCTGTGGGAGTTGATTCAACCCTCTGGTTTTTGCTGTGTATGTACTCAATGCTGAGTTTGTGCATGCATGTGTGTGTGCGTGTGTGGCCAAGGGGAGTAGGGTTGCCTCGCCGGGTCTCGCACCCTGGTCTCTTGAGGGTCAAAACCTGTTACTTTGTTTAAAGAGGAAAGAGGCAGTTTTATATTCTACACCCATCTTTACATTGAGTGGGCATTTCTGATGGCCACTTTCAAAACAGGGAAGTCCAGTCTTCTGCTGAAACATGACCTTTTTTTTTGGGGGGGGGGGGGGTCCACTGTACACAGCTAAAAAAAAGTGTACAGGAAATGAAGTTGCTTATAGAAGTAATGACCTCCCACTGTCTTCATCTTTTTTACTCTCACTCCCTCTCACTTTCTTTTTTTCCCTTTCCTCTGAACCACCCGCTCAAATTTCTATTCTCTCTCCACTTCACTCGGCCTTCCACTCCCCACCGCCCTATCTCTCAGTCTCTCTCTCTCTCTCTCTCTCTCTCTCTCTCTCTCTCTCTCTCTCTCTCTCTCTTTCTGTCTCTCCATACTCCATATGTGTCTGTCAATTTCTCTACACCCCTCATTGCCCCCCTCTCTCTTCTTCTGTCTCTCCATGTGTGCTTGTCTCTCTGTCAAACTCTCTTCACCTCCCTCCCTCTCTCTCTCTCTCTCTCTCTCTCTCTATCTCTCTCTCTCTCTTTCTCTCTCTCCCCACCCCTCTCTCCTTGGAGAATAGGCTCTAGTCAATCCTGAGTGCTCTCCCCAGCAATTAGACACACTGTCTCTGTCAATCAACTACTGAGAGAGGGGGGAGGGGTGGCGAGCAAGAGAGGAGAGGAGAACAGGAGGAGAAAGAGAGAGGGGGTTGGGGGGGGAGGGGGGGGGTTTGGAAACGGTGGTTGTAGAGTGGAAGAAGAAATAGATGGAGAGAGGGCCGGCAAGTGAACATGCGGAGAACAGAAAGAGGAGGATAGAGAGAGAAAAAAAAACAGAGAGCGGATGAAGTACAAAGGGAAGAGGGCTGGCAGACAGAGGGAGGAGAGGTGGAAGACAAGAGATGAGAAGGGGTGAAAATGACTTTGGAAAAGGGTGCATGGAGAGGCGAAAAAATGAGAAAAGAGAGAGAGAGAGAGAGAGAGAGAGAGAGAGAGAGAGAGAGAGAGAGAGAGAGAGAGAGAGAGAGAGAGAGAGAGAGAGAGAGAGAGTTTGGAAAGGGTGGTGATAGGGGAAAGAGGGAAGCAGGGAACAGTAGGGGGGTAATGAAGCAATAGGGAAGAGGATGAAGTAATAAACGGAAAGCAAAGATGAGGAAAGAATATTAAAGTAAATATGCTGTGTGTGTGTGTGAGAGAGAGAGAGTGAGAGAGAGAGAGAGAGAGAGAGAGAGAGAGAGAGAGAGAGAGAGAGAGAGAGAGAGAGAGAGTTTACAGGGCATTTAAGGACCATGGACAGTTCTCTGGAGAGCCATCGGCTCTCATGTTTCTCCTCCTCTTTCCCTGCCTCACTGTCTTTCACTTTTCCTGTTCAACACCCTTTTCTCTCTCTCTCTCTCTCTCTCTCTCTCTCTCTCTCTCTCTCTCTCTCTCTCTCTCTCTGTATGTCTAAAATCCTTTCTCTCTGCCTATAACTCCCTCTCTTGTTCACTCTTTTACCTTCTATCTCTCTCAACCCGGAACCATGTCAAACAGCATTTCCCTTGTTCTGTAATTGGTGGACACACAGAGTTCCCTGGTGTACTCGTGCTGTAAAAATTATTATTGCAATATTACTAAACAGAAGTAGGCCTACATTGGATTGAATAATATGACTATTCTTGTTTAACTTATTTTGTCTACACTGTACTGTGCTGTGCATGTCTTCTGTGTCTTAATAGGTTCATGTATCACCAACTGGTAAAACATGTTTAGCCATACTATTGACTATATCTATGGCTGAAACAACAATAAAAAACCTAATTGACTCTGGTTCAGAGGGATCACAGAGAGTACTTGTACTTCCTCCATGGATACATTTGTTTAGATAGCCTTCCGAAACAGCCTTCTCTATTGGCAGTGAGTTGCATGTATCACCAACTGTTATTGGTGAAACAATTTTATGTATCCAATTTACTGTATCCTATTGACGGCTGAAAACTACAATAAGAAACGTCCTAGAGAAGATGGATCACAGAGAGAATATCACTTGACTTGCTCTGACTTTGCGTTCACGTTTGTTTAGATGGCCAGGCGTTGATCGTGTAATTATGTACTAGAAGGCTTTCTGACAATGACAGTCTTTATGCTTGCTCTTTGGTCGCTGCCAGTTGAAAGAGAAGAGAATGTGGATTTGTTACTTCATTCAAAGAAGAGGAATAAACAGAAGGGCACATTGTCATGCAGGGCTGGACTGTCCACCTGGCATAGCGGGCATTTCCCGGTGGGCCCCGCACCCTCGTGGGCCCCTATTTTCAGAAAGGTTTTTTTTTACATTTTTGAAAATAGGGGCCCACAAGGTTGCGGGGCCCACCGGCGAGTCATTTCTACGCCGCTAATGATGAGGGGCCCCTTTAAGCCAAAAGTGCCCAGGCCCTATTTCTCCCCCAGCGCAGCCCTGGTGTCATCTCTTATTCCCTCTCTCTCTCACTCACTCACTCAGCACACTCCACTACAGTAGAGGCTAAAGGTGAGACGGCCACTTGAAAGAGGCTGTTGATTTTCTTCATTCACAGGATGGGAATAAACAAAAGCACTCGACTCTAATCAAGGTTACAGGTGAGGCAGCTCATTTAACCCTATCCAGACTGGGGGGGGGCTAAAAGTGCCCGCACCAACTTTGATGTCGTACAATTCCTTAACGACTTAAGCTATGACTACGAAACTTTGGGACTTTTCCTAACATTTAGTTGGCTACAGTTAGGTACCGAAAGATTAGGTTTATCATTTTTGCTGTTGCCATGGCAACGGTTTTCTGACAGGTATGTCTGACCAAAAATCACTTCACCATATCTATGACGCCATATATTTTCATATTTTTTTGTTATTTCCATTAGCATCAGACAACTTTGTGAGCATTTAAGTGGTTTGAAGCATAAAATCATTACAATATAAGTGCATTACCTAAATTGGTTGGAAAATCCATTATGGGGAGATTTTGGGCATAATAAGATAATGATGTCATAATGACGTCATAATACCAGATAATTACACAAAAATTATGTCATTCATAGATCTCCATATGAAGATCATCTCCCCCAAGTTTCGTAGTCATACTGTATTCCGTTCATGAGTTATGAGGGGGGGGTCAAAAGAGCCCCCCCCCAGGCCCAGGAATGCCAAAAAAGCCCAGTCTGAATAGGGTTAAAATCAAGCAGGCTTTCATCATCCGATTTAGATGATGACGCCGCCATAGCTCTTTACTCTTTTACTATGAGTGCATCTGTTCAAAGAGACACATTTTGTTGTAAATGGTAGTCAACCAAGGTGTGCATCCAGAGTTCAGACAATAAATGCCTGCCACAGTTTTGCTTGTGATTATGTGACATGGCACTTCACATTCTCTTATCATACTCTGCATAACAGGTCTATCTTTTATGTGTGTGTGTGTGTGTGTGTCCGCTCAAAGAGGCAAATTTTGTTGTAAATGGGAGTCAACAGAGCTGGGCATTCTGGGTCGAGAGCGTAAAAGTTTTGTCATATTTATATTATGCGTACGCGTCTTTGTGAGTTTTTGTGTGAAACAGAAACACCAACATTGCTTTTGAAGGTGACCATAAAGCCGTATAACACGGCACGATGCATGATCATGATACCTGCTATTGTACACTCATGTTTTTGTCTGCTTTTATCAACAAATGCTGTACTGTAAACTCACAATAACCAAATGGCTGTACACTGCGTTTAGGTTAAGTGCCTATGTTCACAACATATGTAATGTCTATATAGCATGTTCGGTAACACTTTACTTGACGCCGGTATTATAAGCATGTCATTACAGTGTCATAATAGTGTCATGACGCAGTCATAGATAAGTCATAAATATTATGTCCATGTCCATTACGGAATGTCACTTAAGGCCAACAGTCATAAAATGTCTATGACATGGACATAATGTTTATGACACAGGCATAACTCTATAATGACACTATTATGACACTGTAATGACATGCTTATGACACCGGCGTCAAGTAGAGTGTTACCACATGTTCATCTAAAGCTCATGCACTAAGGTAGCCTGATGAGCCAAACCCCGGGATCAAATTCACTCTGCGGTCGCCAGGAGCGTCTAGATTTCTAGGCTAGCACTAAGGCACCTTCAAGAACAAATTGTGCAACAAAGACTCAAACTGAGCGAAATATTACTATCGGCTTGTCCTGCAACATCACCTCAGGAACAAAGCCAAAATTCCAAAAGGCCAAAAGAATGAATTTTAATGATTTAATGTTGGTGAGTAGACAGCGTTTTTTCATCTTCACCTTCAAAATGAAGGCAAAGTCATGGGCAAGCTATGACAAACTGTAGAGTGTATTTCCAGATAATATTTTAATGATCAAGGACATCACCATGTTGTGAGGTCAGGTGTGTATGTGTGTGTGTGTGTGCGTGTGTGTGTGTGTGTGTGTGTGTGTGTGTGTGTGTGTGTGTGTGTGTGTGTGTGTGTGTGTGTGTGTGTACATGTGTACGTTCATGTGTGTATACGTGCATGCGTGTCTGTTTGTCTGTCTGTCTGTCTGTCTGTCTGTCTATGTGTGCATTATGCGTACGCATGTGTGTGTGTGCATCAGTAACCTCCACACATTAGAGTTGAGCTGGTCACTGTAAATCTGAATCTGTCAGTATGCAGTTTGAGGTTTAGACGGGGGAATTTATAAGTGGGGGTCAGTAGGCCTATGTGTAAAGTTTAAGCTTAGACAGGCTATCATGTGATATCTCAAGGGAAGTTGACAAAGAGGGACATTTAGAAGTGAGGATTGGTATGGGTAAAAAACACACGCACACAAACACGTACATATTCAACCACTGAGGCAAAATCTGTTCTAACAGTGTCTTACGCCCACAGAAATACACACAGATGCACACAACACACACACACACAGACAGACACACACACACACACACACACACACACACACACACACACACACACACACACACACACACACACATCTACTCTAAATGAGCATTCAGAGCACTATCTCACACATACACACCATCCCAACCCAGTCACCCCCCTCCCACCCACACACACACACACACACACACACACACACACACACACACACACACACACACACACACACAGACACACACACAAGCGCGCGCCTCTGATCTCAGTGTGTGAGCACTAACAGGCATGAGGGTATGATAATGAAGAGCCGTAAGCGATAGAAGTCTGGAAGTGTGTGAAGAAGCAGAGAGAGAGAGAGAGAGAGAGAGAGAGAGAGAGAGAGAGAGAGAGAGTCACCTGCATAGTATTTCTTCAATGGGAGCTATAGTTCTCCCACAACAAACACACAGACGCACAGACGCACAGACACACACACACACACACACACACACACAAAGGTAAAGATGTCCAAAACAAGACTTAATTCTCCACACAACACTGTCTATATACCCTCTACAATTAGTCTACTTGCATCATATTGGGCTGCCCTTTACAGAAGGCATCTATATACAATTTAAACACACACATACACACACACACACACACACACACACGCACACACACGCACACACACACACACACACACACACACACGCACACACACACACACACAGTATCCCACACACACACAGGAGCCTAATCTTAAACTGAATTGCACAGACAGAACAGAACAGAGTAGAACAGTAGGTCATCAGGTCATCACTGCAAATGACTGTTGACTTTATGGTAACGTTTTACTTGACACTGGCTTCATACATATGACATAACGGTGTCATAACATTGTCATAATGCAGCTATGGATGTGCGTTTGGACTCATTGGCATGTATGAGTATCACAACACTGGGACAGGACAGGAGCCAAAGCATTCAGCCAACTAGTTTAAAGGTGACTGGTTGGATTCTAACTATTTTCTGTTTAAAAAAAAAAAACATGTGTGAGCGTCGAAACCATCTTACGTGACCTGAATTCAACTGACATCTGCCTTGGAGAAAAAGACAATGCTCTGTCTAGAGGATTTCAAGGTAAATGCTTTTTACCCGTGCAGTGGAATATAGGAGCAAAACCAGTGAGCCAACCCAACACTGTCGCATCCAAACACGTAAATTTCTGACTAACGTTGACCAAGCGGCAATTTTTGACGTCGAGGGCATACCTGCCTCGTCGCACGTTGACGAGGTCACCTAAGCTTAGACCTTTCCCTGACCCTAACCCGTCAGTGAAGTGATGCTGCCACAAGGGGGCGCCTTTGAGGTGCATGCCACTTTTTGGGAATTGGGATGATGCACTCAAGGCCAATCATGTCCGTAGGTCCATTCCGCCTCCTCTGACCTTGGCCAAGTGCCCTTGAACAGGGGAGCTCAGCCGAAACTGCTCTGTGTCTGCTGGATAGCATAGTGTGTGTGTGTGTGTGTGTGTGTGTGTGTGTGTGTGTGTGTGTGTGTGTGTGTGTGTGTGTGTGTGTGTGTTGAGTGTGTTTTTTATATAGCCTAATATGATTTAAAGTTTGAAAAGGGGCCTTGAAAACGCAATCCATTACCTGCATCCCTTATTAAAGTTATAGCCTGCAATTGCCATACAATAAAGTGTGTAACTATAACTACTTTTTTGTAGTTTGTTTTGTTTTGATGCGCTTATCTGTATGTGTGAACTTGTTCATCCATGGGTGGATATTCACAACCAACGACACAAGCTGTACACACACACACACACACAAACACACACACACATGGACACTCACACACACACACTCTCTCTCTCTCTCTCTCTCTCTCTCTCTCTCTCTCTCTCTCTCTCTCTCTCTCTCTCTCTCTCTCTCTCTCTCACACACACACACACACACACACACACACACACAAACAAACATGTGTCAAAGAGAGATGATATCTGATACAATAACAGTCTGTAAACAGCAGTGCAGCAAGGACAAAGAGCATCATGAATGAATGAGGGCTAATGACATCACAGAGAGAGAGAGAGAGAGAGAGAGAGAGAGAGAGAGAGAGAGAGAGAGAGAGAGAGAGAGAGAGAGAGAGAGAGAGAGAGAGAGAGAGAGAGAGAGAGACTTTTACATGTTTGAAGAGACATTGCATGGACACATGTCTTGTGGGCGTATATGCCTGAATTGTTATGATGTACTTCCAACACACACTGGTAGTGACCTGTGCCAAAACTTCCTCTTTTGACAGACCATGCACATGCACGCATGCGGGCGAGCGCGGGCGCGCACACACACGAACGCGCGTGCGCGCGCACACACACACACACACACACACACACACACACACACACACACACACACACACACACACACACAAAGCGTTCAGTCACATCAGATAACGGAAGTAGAGGAGGTACAGACAGTCTGTCAATCAGCTCACAGCTGATGCAACACCAGCGTGGCGCGTTGGTTTCACTAAACATGCACCTGTTTGTCTTGTTTGTTTTGTAAGCTCCACTTGGATAACACGTTTTATAACGATTATAAACCTGGATAAGAGATCCTCTTTGTCTGGCTCTATCAGCGTATCCAAGGGCCCGCTAATACAACCAGACAACTGAATTATAAAACTCCCTCTCGCCTCTTCCGATAGGCTATACAGTACAACTTGTGAATTTATGATTATGAGGACACCGTAGTAGGCCAGGCTACTATAGAAACAAAAACAAAGAGGTGAATCTCGTCAGCCTACGTGGAACATTACTACAATGAATCAGAACAGCGCTGCCGCTGGGCTTTAGAAGACATTAAATATTTTGATGTAATTAAGGAATGGGCGGTAGCTCAATGAATAACTACTAGGGCTCCAACGGCTTACCTCGCCCACACCGGCGACTGCCTTTGTTGGCGAACAAACAGTAGAAACCTCTAATAAACGTTTCAAAGCGTGGCATTTTGTGTATTTTTTCCCCTCTAGAATGGATACGTAAGTCTCGAGTTGTCCATAACCCAAGTACCTCCTCACATATTTTCAGCCGACGTAGAAAACAGATAAGCGCGATAATAAGGAACAGCACTGGGTCACACTGGCGGGTACTTTGAGGCGTTAGTTTTCACATCTTCAGGCAAGGTTGTTTAAAAACACACAATATTATTTCACAAAATTCATACGCTGTGTTTTAGGCTTTGTCATTGATATGGCGGTAAAAATGAACTCACCAGGTTGCTCGTCGTTGTGCCATTGTCCCTCTCTCTGACGAGTAATTGACATGAATCGTAAACGTGATTCGAGGAGGAAGAAAATATTGAAATAATCGTCGGGAAACGCCCCCTTAAATTCCCTCCGCGCTCTCTCTCTCTCTCTCTCTCTCTCTCTCTCTCTCTCTCATTTTCCCTGTCTCTCCCTTTCTCCATCGCTCTTGGTAACCTTTCAGGAAGCGACCACTCCTCCTCCAGCAGACAACAGAGAAGATGGGATGGAAAGGAGGAAGAAAGAAAAAGAGTAATACCCATGAGTAGCTCGTCTACTTCATGGACGTTTTTATCATCGCCAAAAAACCCTCCTCTCGCTCCCTTCCTAACGCTCCCCACTCATTCTGCACCCTGACAGCGCCCAAACCATTCCGAACACGTCCTCCCCACTCG
Organism: Engraulis encrasicolus; assembly: GCF_034702125.1. Classification (NCBI taxonomy): domain Eukaryota; kingdom Metazoa; phylum Chordata; class Actinopteri; order Clupeiformes; family Engraulidae; genus Engraulis; species Engraulis encrasicolus. The sequence continues at coordinate 44,046,936 of NC_085857.1, read as the reverse complement.
CCTCATCACCACCAACGAGTAAACAGTGAA
>NC_085857.1:44031906-44044406 GCF_034702125.1 Engraulis encrasicolus | reverse complement strand
GTTAGGGTCTATGGCCACTGGCCTGGGCAGATTTCTCGCTGCCTCAGCTTAGCCCGGCCCCATTCTACAAAATTAGCACTGTAGCCTACTTAGCATAATATCATAACATAAGCGCGACTGTATGGATGCTATCAGGGCAGATGATCTGCCCTGACCAATGACAGGTCGGTGGCCCTGCCTGCTTTGAAAAAGACACAAAAACATATTACTCCGCTCATCTCTAACCTGTGGGATTTTATTAACTCCATTTTCGCAAATTTACCTCACAAAATTGGTGGATTAAACGAATAACCATGTCGGATTTGTGTTGGCTGGTTGAGGATTCACGTTTGGGGTAGGTACAGTATATTTGCTATATTGCAAAGTTTAAGGTTTTATGACCGAAGTCTTTGCATAATGGGTAACTGTCTGTTATTTAATGAAATTTGTGGGCTTGCAATGTTGAGACAGCAAGCAAATGTGTAGCTTCGTAAAGTCTGCTGCTGCTACCCCAAGACTAGCCGACTAGCTGACGACATTCTCTGAGAAGCTGTGTTGGGCTTACTATATAGTTTAAACTAGAACGGGCACTCTGTAGAGCGCAAACCTTCGCCTACGCCACTTAGTGTGGGGCATAACATTCTCCAAATTTTGGCGTTAGTTTCATTTAAATCGGACCGGAATATCGTAATATTACATTTTTAGCCCAGTCTTGACCTCTTATTCAATTCAGCATGCACACGTTGTTCTGGCATATAGTGCTTGGCAAAGAAAAATGTTTTTGACCTTTTCGTGACCTTGACCTTGACCTTTGACCCAATCACTCCCAAAAAGTAATCGATTGTTCCTTGGGTCATGACCAATCATCCCACTCAATTTCATAAAAATCGGCTCAATTTACGTTTTTGACCTTTTCGTGACCTTGAACTGGACCTTTGACCTTTGACCCAATCACTCCCAAAAAGTAATCGATTGTTCCTTGGGTCATGACCAATCATCCCACTAAATTTCATAAAAATCGGCTCAATTTACGTTTTTGACCTTTTCGTGACCCTCACCTTTGACCTTTGACCCAATCACTCCCAAAAACTAATCGATTGTTCCTTGGGTCATGACCAATCATCCCACTAAATTTCATAAAAATCGGCTCAGTTCTGTCTGAGTTATACGAAGTACAAACAAACATATTCACAAATAAATACACAGCGGTCAAAACATAACCTTCGCCGACTTTGTCTCGGCGAAGGTAACAAAGCGTGAGAGATTATGAATTACGTCTTTGTAAAATAGGGAAATTGGAAGTTATTTAATGAAATATCTGAGCTTATTGAGCTTGGGATGTTGTTGACAGCTTCATTTATGCTCAGTATTGTCTGCTGTGTCCCCGAAAACTAGCTAAAAAAAAATACACCTGCACACGGTCCTGCCTAGCATTGCAGAACAGGAGCGAGTCTGTTGGATAGTGAGCTTCAGTGGCTGAATGCACAATTCCCCTGTTAAGTTTTAACCATGGCTACTCGTTTCGAAAATAGGCACGTCCTTTCCCGGTATTGATAGCATTTGGTTCTGTGGCAGCAAGGGGACGACTGACTGAATTGAATAGTGTTGCAGGGCTTGTTGATTTGGTTGCATCATTTGTCAATGTAATGTACGAACGGTGAAGGTGAGATCACTCGCCTATAGGCAGCAGCAGCTTATACTGTAGTAGCCTACTTGAGGACAGTTTGTTTTGCATGTTGGTTTACAAAAATGCTTCTACATTTCAAACGAGTATGTTTGCATACGAGGAGTTTTGCTCTGCTTTGGCACGATGCTGTGCTAGCCTTTTCCATATTGTTCGTGCTGTCCGGTTGCGTGGAGTGCATATTCTTGTCGTGTTGCTTGTCACAAATTCCAACTCCACGAGCAGACAAAGCATTTTTCTTGTAATTTCTTAACATGTGTGCAGTCGCTCTGCTTAAATGAGCAAGAGAACTAGCTGCGTGGAGAGAACTGTCAAAAACAGCTTTCTTCAGAACAGAAGTTGAACAGATTACGCGCATGCCTGATAAGTGTGGTGTATCATGGGAGGTGGAGTTTTACTAACACACCAAACACTGTGGGTAAACGCTTTCCTGTCTTGCCTACACATGCAATGCAACTCGTAAATGATACCGTATTGATTTAATTATTGTGGACTTGATCGCCAAAATTTCTGCCCTGCCTGTTTTCCCAGCCATCGGCCGCTACTGGTTTGAAAGAGACATACAGACAGACTGACAGACAGACAGATGGACAAGGCAAGCAGACAGAGACAGACAGACAATATTTACATAACACCTCTCAATGTCATGGCTAGGTTTGAAAGAGGCAGACAGACGGACAGGTGGACAGAAAAACAGACAGAGTGTGCGTAAGACAGACAAGCGGAAAAAAGAGCAGGAGAGCCTGCAGGCAGACGAACCGACAAGTAGACAGGAAGACAGAACACTCCGTATCGCAGGCTGAGAAACAGACGTAAGCAGAAGGACAGACAGGCAGACATAGAGAGATAGACACTTATGGTAGGAGACAAGCAGACAGACAGATAGACAGATGGAGCCAAGTCAAGGCAGCACAGACAGACAGACAGACAGAGAAACAAACAGACAGATAGACAGACTGGTAAATAGACAACTAAACAGCCAGACACAGATACTGTATATTGATTGATTGATTGATTGGTTTATTGACAACACATCAGTTTTTTTTCCTTTACAGGAACACTGTTCTTCCTGTGGTCAAACAAATCATATATTCTGTCTTACAATCTTTTTTCTCTTTTTACAAATCATACACACACACACACACCGTATATGTAGATGGACAAACAGGACATTGCTTTATGAGAAGTGGTCAGCCAGACATGTCTTAACCCCATCCCAACGATTATCTGACAGGTACGCCTGACCAAAAACCACTGATCTAAGTCTCATTATCATCACTTTTCATATTTTTTTTAATTTTCATTAGCATCAGACACCCTCGTGAACATTTGAAGTGGTCTGATGCACATAATAACCAAAATTGATGTGCATTACCCAAGTTAGATGGTAAATACATTAATGTGACATTTTGGGCAATGAAATCAGGAAATGACGTCATAATGATGTCATAACATCCAATAATGACACCAAACTGATGTCATTCATAGTTCTTTGGCTGAAGATCATCCCCTCCAAGTTTGGTGGTCAAACGCCATTCGGTTCCCAAGTTATGGGGGGGGTCAAAAGGAATCCCAGGAATGCCAAAAAAGCCCGGTCTGGATAGGGTTAAACATTCAACCTGTGAACCTACGACAATGAATAAAAAACGGTTGGAAATCACTCTTTCTCACACATAAAATCACCACTTAACTGGCTTGACATATGAAGCTGCCATCTCCTTTCATATGCAAGCACAGATGCAGACACAGACAAAGACAGATAGACAGACCACAGATAGACAGACTGGGACGTGCACACACACAAACACTGACAAATGTGCTTATCCACACACACACAGACACACACACACACACCCCGGAGACTCTCTATTTTAGCACGCTCCATGCCACCTGGCTGAGTGGATCCACAGCCACCGCAAAACGCATTAGTAATGGCTGCTGCATGCGCGCGCGCACACACACACACACACACACACACACACACACACACACACACACACACACACACACACACACACACACACACACACACACACACACACACACACACACACACACTCACAAATGCACTGACTGCCCCCCCCCTCTCTCTCTCTCTCTCCCCCCCCGCCCTCTCTGTCTCTCTCTCTCTTTCTCTCTCTCTCTCTCTATCTATCTCTCTCACACACACACAGAAACACACACTCGCACAGGCACACACACACACACACACACACACACACACACACACACACACACACACACACACACACACACACACACACAAACACACACCAGTCCCTCCTCTTTGCCAGAGCTCAGTGAGGACCAAAAGGAGGGCCTTGACAAGAGATCAAGCCGTCAATACATCATCCAAGCTAGATTTCCATCCTTCATTTATTTGTTCATTACTTCCTTCATTTGTGTATTATTAAAATGTTCCTTAATTTGTTGTTCCTTTCTGTCTGCCTTCCTGCTTCAGTGGTAGTTTTTTGACCATTTAGAAAATGAGATTGAGCACTCAGTAAAACTGGAGACAGTAAAAGTCTTTCTTTCTTTCTTTCTTTCTTTCTTTCTTTCTTTCTTTCTTTCTTTCTTTCTTTCTTTCTTTCTTTCTTTCTTTCTTTCTTTCGTCCAGTGAGTCAGTCTTTCTATTTTTTGACCATTTAATTTAGGTGCCACTCCTGAATGGTAATTCTAAACCACGTCCCTCTCTGAATACAAATCTAATGATAACAAAATAAGCAAATGCAACAGATGCAGGCGAGGGACGTGGGTTGCCTTCTGATTTCCACATTCGCCCGTGAATTTCACACACAGGTTTATGTAAACGTGATTTATTTCCAATCAATGACCATTTTGTTGGGAGGGTTTAGCCCCTAAAATAATCCATTTCATTATTTCGCTGCCCATGGGTGTGCTTGGTCTGTGGTCATATTCGGGAAAAGGCTTTGGCATGATTCGCGTTGGGAGTGCACATGGATTTGGACATAGCGAAACAGTGAGAGAGAGACAGAGACAGAGACAGAGATATAGGCACAGAGACAGAGACAGATACAGAGACAAAGACAGGCAGATACAGACAGACACACAGATAGTTACACACAGACAGACAATAACGTTTGTTCAGAAAAAAGAACATGTCCATGTTGGGAGCTGACCATGGTCCTGAAATGAATTTAAGGGCACTGGGAATAACTGCACTGACAGAGTAAATGTCCAGCTTAGGGTTTTCCTTCTGCCTGTGCTCTCAACACAGGTCATTTCACCAATTATTTCATCAACCATGAAGGGATGTGGCATTTGGGATCAGCTGGTTCATTGAATTGACTGTAGCAAAAATGTGGGTATTTTCTTTCTACCCCTTGGTTTGTTTGCCTCTGTGGTGCGTTTCTCGAAACCATAGTTGCTAACTTAACTACTCTGCTGTTTGCAATGTGTTAAAGGTACCGTCGCCCAGCAGTCTTAGAGCAGTTGTTGAGCACTCAGGAAGACACAAACACGTTCTCAGATGATGGGTAGTTTATTTTTCTTGAAACCCAAAGAAGACCATGAGGCATCACTCCAACAAAAGGTAGACAATAACTAAACTACAAAGAAAAGGACTTTAAAAACGTGTACAAACAAAAATGGTATGATAACCAAAACAAAAAAGTGACTAAATGCAGTCAAGAGGCGGAAATGAACAAAGCTAACATCAGCCAATCAAGTCCAAAACCTCTGAGTGAGAGCTCAAGACACATGTCTTACCATCAGCAGCTCCCCCACAGACTGAAACAGTCACCATTTGAACCCCTTGGTCACGTGACAGGAATTGGACCATACCAACCTGAACTGACATAGCAGGGGTGCCTGAGGTGAAATAAACTATTAATGCTTTAAACAGCCTAAACATAATCATGAAAACATGAAATGAAACATAAATGTTTTAAAACACCATAGCTGATATTTGACCATGCAAATATTAACATTACAGCCTAATAATACATTTTAAAATAATCAGACAGTCTACTTCCTGTAAACTGGAGGAAGTGAGGACTCTTATTCTGAACGTGAAGCAGTACAGATTCTTTTAGCTGACGAACCAGGTGCTACGGAGATGGTAAGGTGGAAATGTTTGGTCTTGCACATTAAATGGTTTTAAATTTAAAGCTTAATAAACTCTTTTGTACTTTGTGTGGTCCTTTTAACTAAAGACAAAATCAGGTTGAAGTTATGAAATGTTTTTAACTGGAAGAGGTTGCAATAATGGTGATGATGCTAGCATTTGTAACTCACAGTAGTGTTTGATGTTTTAACGCGCGCTTAGAACACTACAAGAGAATAATGGCAGAAGCAAGTAGTAAATGAAATGTTGTGGAGAGCCTAATGCAAACTCCAAACATAATTACAAAACATTGAAGGCAAACAATTGTCCAGAGTGCACATAAAATGTTCATGGCAAGAGTCTCAATCATTAGCAGCACCTGGCTGCAGTGACGGTGCATGGTTGCCCCGTCACACAATGCAATATCCTGTTGGCAACTACCCAAGTTGTTAACTGGCTAGCAACTATGCTTTGAAGAAACGCATCCCAGAGAGGTTTTCACACAGAAAATTGGAGAAACGCAGGCAGAAATGTACAGACAGCCATACCGAAAGACTCACAGGCAAGACACACATAGAGCTTGTTGGGCTTGGTAAATGACCTTGGTCCTGGAATGACTTTGGTGGAAATTGCCACATAAACATGTGTGAGGGAAATGGAGAAAGAAAGAGGGAACAGAGAGAAGGAGAGAGAGAAGGGGGGATCGACAGATGAGCACACATATTGAAAGAGAGGCATGTAGAAAAGACACATCGACTGCCACCCAAACAGACGCTCAGTAAACACTTGTTGGGCTTGGAAGACTGACCTTGCTGGGATGATTTGAGTAGAGATTGCCTGAGTGAACAGGATTGAGAGAGAGAGAGAGAGAGAGAGAGAGAGAGAGAGAGAGACAGAGAGAGAGAATTTTAATTTTAATTTTATAAAATCCTTTATTTACAAAAGGTGCATATTACATTATGCAGTTAAAAACACACTCCAGCCAGAGGTAGATGGGTTAAAAAATATATACAAATTTCATTCTAACCATTGCGCAAATGTCAGGTTTCCATCAGTGACAGAGCACAACGCTCTTTTATGACACCATACATGTTCAAAAGCATCAACATTCTTCATAGACTTATAAAAGTTGAACTCCATCTGTATTCTCACTTTAACTAGCCTCACAAAAGTGGTCAATACATCATCATCACTGTCTTGCTCAATTTTGTTTTTCCTAGTGATGTAAATAGACATTTTAGCATTGCCCAAGATGTAATTAATCAGTTGCGCTTTGGAGCTCTTCTTTTTACAATATTTAAACCCGAGTATAAACACTTGCTTTGAGAAGAGTTCACCAAATTTCTGGAGGAGTCCCTCCAAAAAAACAAACAAAGGACACAGCCTCAAACAATAAAAGAACATGTGAAACACAGTTTCTCTTTCCATGCAAAAAGGACAGTGTGCTGCTACTTCTGGGTTGAGAATAGATATAAAAGAGTTTGTGGCCACAATACCATGCAATACCCTCCATTGTAAGTCTCCCATTCTCTTTGTTAATGGCGGCTTGTACAAGGCTCTCCATGCTGGCTTGGTATCCTCATTTATCATTAATACATTACGCCATGGTGTATCTGTTCTTGCAATCAACCATTTTTTGTTCAGTACTTTAATACATATTTTGTACATGGCTTTACCACCAGTTGCAACCACACTCATAACAATCTTCTCTGAAGACAATAAGAAAGTACCTTCACATTCATCAATCTTTGGAAACAGATATAACCCTGGAAAAGGATCCCTTGAGTCGGGGCACAACCCATTCTGATAATCATTCAGCGAGATTCTCTCTCTTGATGTCAGAGATGATTTTAACCCTTCCAAGATCTGCTTAGCAATGCGTGCAGACTTCAGGCCTATTCGAGCCATCATACCCTCCACATTTTTTAAATCAACATCACAGACATCCAATAAATGACCCAGTGTACATAATTTTGCTCGACAAAACTTTTCACATAGAGCAGCAGAACCATTTGTCACATCAAACCTGGCCCCTTTGATCAAGGGTTCACACAGGAGCCAGTGTAGAGACGGAGTAATAGATATCCTTTGAGTCTTGAACAAGCTCCAAACTTTAAAACATCCTCGATAGAAAGCAGGAAGTCCATTTGTATCTATCAGAGCTGGGTCCATTAGAAACAGGGTTTTATCCATTCCTAGATTCCCCGCCGTTTGTAGAATTTCACTGGCCACCCCTTTCCACGTCAGATTCTCTGGTCCATTAAGAAGACGCTGGATGAACTGCAAACGAAAAGCCGCCCCCCTACTGGCCAGATGGACGACCCCTTGTCCACCCTCCTCTTTGGGGAGGTAAAGCACGCTCTGAGGAATCCAGTGTAATCGGTCCCAAAAGAAATCAACCATAAGTGCTTGGATTTTAGCAAGTAGGTTTGGTGGTGGATCTAAAACCATTAGCCTGTGCCACAGGAGGGAAGCAGCCAAGTTATTAATAATTAAACTTCGCCCCCTATAGGACAACTGTGGTAACAGCCATCTCCACTTATCCAGGCGGCCTTTTATCGTTTCAACGGCACCATCCCAATTTTTCAGTGAGGCAGAATCACCTAGGTAAATGCCAAGATATTTAAAACCACCCCGTTTCCAAGTAAGTTTGTCTGGTAGTTTTGGCAGCTCCCCCACCCATTCACCGGCTAATAACGCCTCGCTTTTATTCCAGTTAATTTTGGCGGACGACAGAAGCCCAAAATCTTCTGTTATTTTAATTAGAGAGTCTATGTCTTCCTGGGTTTTAAGAATCACCACCAAATCATCAGCATATGCAGACAATTTTAACACACAGTTGCTGTTCATTAAAGAAACCCCAGAGAGTTCGGTTCTCAATCTGTGTAGCAGGGGTTCAATTGATAAGGCATATAACATTCCTGACAAAGAACAGCCTTGGCGTATACCCCTAGTCACTTTAAAAGGAGAGCACAAGCCGCCATTAATCTTAAGTAAACTTTCAATGTCACCATATAGGACTTTAATCATTTTAATAAAATCAGTGCTCAACCCAAAAGCCTCTAGGACCTTCCATAGGTAGCCGTGTGACACGCGGTCAAAGGCCTTTTCCTGGTCTAGTAGGAGGAGCCCCATGTTATGCCTAGTTGATTTACAAATTTCTAAGGTATCACGGATTAAAAAAATGTTGTCATATATTGATCTTCCTGGGACACAGTATGTTTGATCGGCATGAATAATTTGGTCCATTACCTTACTTAATCTTGCAGCAAGGGATTTGGAGAAAACACGGCTGTCTATGCACAGTAGGGATAGGGGGCGCCATTGCTTCACATCTGTTAGGTCACCTTTCTTAGGCACCAGGGTCAGGACAGCTCTGCGGCAGCTTCGAGGGAGTTTTCCCTCCGCCACACTGGCATTCAGCACTTCCAGGAGGTCCGGACCAACGACTGACCAAAGTGTCTTATAGAACTCGGCCGGCAGGCCATCAATGCCAGGCGCACGCCCATTTTCCATTCCCATCACAGCTACATGCAGCTCCTCCAGTGTCAGTGCTTCCCCAAGCTTATCGCCCACATCCTTCTCAAGCTTAGGTAGCTCAGCGAGAAAGCACTCCTCCAATTCAGCATCTCCTTCCACCTCGTTCTGAAAAAGCTTTGAATAAAAGTCTGTAGCAAGTCTTTTAATGTCAGTGGGCTCTGTGCATAGGACTCCAGACTCTGATTTCAGTGCATTTATAAAACGCCTTTGCCCATTTTTGCGCTCCAGTCCAAAAAAAAATTTTGAGGGCACATCCATATCAGAGGTGTTCTGAAAACGGGACCGGATCAACGCACCCTGTGCCCTTTTTTCCAGGAGATCTTTTAACTCAAGTTTCCTAATTCTCATTTTCTCAATATATTGTTGATCATTTGTAGAGTCCGCTAAAATTTGAAGTTCTTTAATTTCATTCTCAAGTGTTTTTTGAGTCATATTTCGATATCGGGTGACATTGAAAGTGTACTGCTGACACAACTGTTTAATTTTAATTTTCCCAATATCCCACCATTGCTGTAGGGATGAGAAGTTTCCCTTTAACGATCTAAAATTAAACCAGAAATGAGAAAAAATATCCTTAAAATTATTATCTTCTAGTAGAGTAGTGTTAAAATGCCAAAAGGCACTCTTGGGTTTTACAGATTTTATAGAAAGGGTGGCCACAACCATAGAGTGATCTGAAAAACCTATTGGAATAATTGAACAACTCTTATAAACATTCAGGTAATGCCTTACACTATAGAGCCTATCAAGCCTGGCCAAGGACAAAGAGTTTTCGTGACAATGCACCCACGTGTACTGTTTTTGATCATAATGGAAGTTTCTCCAAATATCACATAAGTCATATGTAGACATCAGCTCAGTGAGGCGCCTTCTGGAGGGCATGTGAGGTTCAATATGATTGCGGTCTAAATTCTGTTCAGTGCAGTTGAAATCGCCCGCAGCCAGAAGGAAGTCACCAGGATCACATTGCCTTAAAGCATTACCCAGCACATCTAAAAACACCATTCTATCAGTACCTTTTGTAGGAGCATAAATACACATGAACACATACCAATCATTTTCAAACTGGGCCTTTACTTTGAGAAGTCTCCCTTTAACAATGTCATCTACTTCATAAGATACAGGAGTAAAACTAGGTGAAAAGCATATGGCCACCCCACCACTATTTGTTGTATTGTGGCTTAAGAAGATTTGCCCCTTAAATTCCTTCGCCCAGTCAGCTGCATTTACAATATCGCTATGTGTTTCTTGTAAGAAAAAAACATCAATATTTTTCTGTGTCATTATGTCATATATTTCTGCTCTTTTCAGACGATCTCTGGCTCCATTCACATTTAAAGATGCAACATGAATATCAGGCATAAGGAGGTAAAGGAAAAGGAGGCAGATATGCATGTGCATCATAATGGAAAACTTAGACATCAGCATTTAACTTGGTCAGAAATTTACTAAGACGCCACCATTCTCTCTCTTCAAATAGCCCTTGTTTTTGGTATAATTTCGTCTTTTCAATAAACTGCTCCACATCGGGAAAAAACATGTCAATGCGGACTTTGTGTTTGTGTTTTGTTTTTTGAAGGAACGTCTTGACGTCCTCTACCGTGTATGCCTGTTTCGGATACCCACTTCGGGGGACAGAGTATGTTATGCTACAATCTGACGAGTAATCACTTTCATCTTCGAGCGTGTCACTTTCATCTGTACCAGTGCATTCTGCGGTCTTTGCCACTTTATTAGCAACCATAGGGGAGCTTCTTCTTCGTTTCGAAGGTTTCTTAAAAGGCCCTTCAGTTTCCATTTTATTTCCTTCGTCATTCATGTTATCAGTGGGGTGTTCTGATGAATAGGTCAGGCCGAGCGTCAACGCTACTCTGTGTATGCTGTGTATCTGCGGTGCTTTGCGCATTTTCGGGCTCAATGGTAATATCTTGCGAGACGTCAACACTTTGTGCATTTTGTGAACTGCCGTGGTCTGCTGTGGTAGTTGCCCCCTCAGTCTCTGCGGGCTGTGGAGGGTTTTGCACATCATCACCAAGCTCAGCTTCAACATTAGTTATTTGTGGGGCTTGTGGAGCTTGTGGGGGATTGACATTTGTTTCACTATCCGACGCGGGGGCTTTTACGCCACTATCCGCGCTTTGGTTAGTCTTATTTTTGTCCGGGCACGTCCGCAATAAATGCCCCATTTGACCACAACCAAAACATTTCATAGATTTTGACGTGACAAAAATTGCATAATTGAAGCCAGCCACTTTCACATTCAGAGTGAGATCAATTTCAGGTTCTTTAAGGGCCATATACACAGAACGCCGAAAAGACACCACATGTTTTAACAATGGTGACGTCGTCGCAATTGTCATTTTCCTAATTTGAGATACCAACTTGCCATATCTAGTTAAGCTTTCGGCCAACACCTCATCGGGGATGAAGGGTGGAACATTCGACAGAATTACTTTCCTAGCAGGCGAGGACAGGGGCAAGACACTGATAAACTCATCATCCACCACAATTCCATCCACAATTAACTCGTACGCCATGTCCTCCGACTTCAGGAACAGGACCACAGCATTATTCATGCGAGAGGCAGACACAACGTTTTCATGACCAATTTTTTCTCCAACTGCTAGACTACATTTCTCCACGCTGTCTTGTGGGCACCTTTATTGCGTGCTCACGCGTGAGAAAACTTGAGTCAACCTCACCTGGGCCAGCCATGTTTCCCAATGTGGAAACAGACGCCCAGGTGAGTCAACAAAATCGCCACTAATCGTCCAAAAAACAACTACGACTGCAAATGTAAAACGTACACTCAATCACATTTCGTAGTCACACACTCAAAAAGATAGAAATGTAGAAAAAGGAGCACAATCGCCCTTGGCACGGCGGCCAAGTTCTCACTCACTCAGAGCTTCCACGCTCCTCCACTCACCCGCACATGCGCGAGAGAGAGAGAGAGAGAGAGAGAGAGAGAGAGATCTGGCAATCTGGCAGCAAGACAGACAGGCATAAATACGTACATGTATAGGCAGAGAGACAGACTGACAAACATAGGGTCCCAGACACGGACAAAGAGACAGGCAGACAGAGGCAATGATGGGGATGTTTGACAGACATGTATTCAATCAATACTTTCCTCCTCTTGTGCTAGAGACGGACATATACATTAAGACACAGACAGAAAAGCAGGCAGGCAGACAGGCAGGCAGGCAGGCAGGCAGGCAGGCAGGCAGG
>NC_085857.1:44016906-44026906 GCF_034702125.1 Engraulis encrasicolus | reverse complement strand
AAAGCACTCACAGACAAGGAAATAAAGTTTTTGGTTTTAATTCCTCAATCCGGTTTTCTTTTTCCATGTAGAACAAAGGTAACAATCTGAACATAAAGGTAAGTATTTACAGAGGTTTTGCTACCTTACTGTTCTTCTAAATTTCTGCGTTCTATTCTAAGTTTCTGCGGTCTGAAAACTTTTCCTTCTTACGGCCATCCTACCAAGACAATGAATCAGCACCAATTTAAAGTGCTGTCTTCGCGCACCTGCGCGTCTAAGGGGTGTGTCTCTGGTTGGATGGCAGGCAATCAGGCAAGTACTTTCAGGTGCAGATCTAATACAACAATCAACTTAAAAGGTAAGTAAATAGGTAAGTATGAAAACACAAAATAAATAAACATAGAAACTGTAAATAATTAACCAACATAAAATCTCTCTTTTTCCAACAGGTTTTTCTTACAGGTTTTCTAGCACCTTAATGCAGATCTACAAACATGACAGATATGGCTCCGACACACTGGCCCCTAATTGTCACTACAGTACAATTACCAACTAAATAAACGGAAAGGAGCCATAAAATATAACTAGATGCTATGCAGTAGACCTTCTGATGTTCCAAAATATCAAAATACATCAGTCCATACACAAAGATAGCCATGAATACTTAAGAACCAAGAAATTCTAAATAAGGAAGGTTGGTACGTTAATCTTCACAAATATTAATCACATCAATATTTGCGCTTGTAGGGTTTCTTGCGATTTTTTTTTTAAGTTTAAGTGCAAGACAAGTCCTTGTGGTGAAAAATTCAAAAAAGGTAAAAAATAAAAAAGGTTGAAAAATCCAAGTCCAATGTATATGTTGTGCAATAGGTGAAAGTTCATGTATGTGCAAGAGTGACTGTAAAATGTGGTGCAAAATTGTGAAGTCCATGAATGCAAGTGTATGGGCTGTTGTGTGGGCACGCACAGGAATGTTTGGGTTTGTCAGTAATGAGAGCGTGCAGGGTTGTTGCCCATAGGCCTGACAGAGCTAGCCAGACTTTCCAGCAAGCAGATTTCTCACCGCTAGAATCCAGTTCTGCTTGTCCATTGGCCTCTGGATCATGGAGGCCTGGGTCCCACCGCGCCGCTCCTGAGTGCATCATTTGGTCTGGTCCAGGGTCTCACCATCTGGACTGACGGCCAAGATCCTCCAGCCGCAGTGGGGCGTTCGGCCATGACCACTGAGTCCTTCTTCTTTCTGGTTTTCCAGTGGTAGACATGGCGACAGTGACTGGCCCCTGTTGCTGGCCGCGGCGACGCACTGGCCACAGGAGTACGATCCCTCACAGCTTGCACACTGCCGATGTCTGCCTCGGCAGTGGCGTCGATGTCTTTATCTTCATCGGGCGCGTCGATGTGTTCATCATCATCATCATCATCGGCGGCTGCTGCTGCTGCTGCGATGGCTTCATCATCGGCGGTGGCGGTGGTTGTTGCGATGTTTTCATCATTGGCAGCTGCGATATCTGTGGGGTCATCACAGGCTGCTACGTCGATGTCTTCATCGCGGGCGTCGGCGCTGTCTTTGGGGTCATCGCGGGCGTCGGCGCTGTCTTTGGGGTCATCGCGGGCGTCGGCGATGTCTTTGGGGTCATCGCGGACGTGGGCTGCGATTTCTGAGGGCTCATCGCTGGCGTGGGCTGCGATGTCTGAGGGCTCATCGCTGGCGTGGGCTGCGATGTCTGAGGGGTCATCGCTGGCGTGGGCTGCGATGTCTGAGGGGTCATCGCTGGCGTGGGCTGCGATGTCTGAGGGGTCATCGCTGGCGTGGGCTGCGATGTCTGAGGGGTCATCGCTGGCGGCGATGTCTGGAGGCTCATCGTCGGCGGCGATGTCTGAGGGGTCATCGGCGGCTGCGATGTCTGAGGGGTCATCGGCGGCTGCGCTGGCGGCGGCGGCGATGTCTGGAGGCTCATCGTCGGCGGCGATGTCTGGAGGCTCATCGTCGGCGGCGATGTCTGGAGGCTCATCGTCGGCGGCGATGTCTGGAGGCTCATCGTCGGCGGCGATGTCTGGAGGCTCATCGCTGGCGGCGATGTCTGGAGGCTCATCGCTGGCGTCGGCTGCGATGTCTGAAGGCTCATCGCTGGCGTCGGCTGCGATGTCTGAAGGCTCATCGCTGGCGTCGGCTGCGATGTCTGAAGGCTCATCGCTGGCGTCGGCTGCGATGTCTGAAGGCTCATCGCTGGCGTCGGCTGCGATGTCTGAAGGCTCATCGCTGGCGTCGGCTGCGATGTCTGAAGGCTCATCGCTGGCGTCGGCTGCGATGTCTGAAGGCTCATCGCTGGCGGCGGCGATGTCTGAGGGCTCATCGGCGGCGGCGGCGATGTCTGAGGGCTCATCGGCGGCTGCGGCGATGTCTGAAGGCTCATCGGCTGCTGCGCTGGCGGCGATGTCTGAGGGGTCATCGTCTGCTGCGGCGATGTCTGAGGGGTCAACGGCGGTGGCGGCGATGTCTGAGGGCTCATCGGCGTCGGCTGCGATGTCTGAGGGCTCATCGGCGGCTGCGGCGATGTCTGAAGGCTCATCGCTGGCGTCGGCTGCGATGTCTGAGGGCTCATCGCTGGCGGCGGCTGCGATGTCTGAGGGCTCATCGCTGGCGGCGGCTGCGATGTCTGAGGGCTCATCGCTGGCGGCGGCTGCGATGTCTGAAGGCTCAGACATCGCCGCCAGCGATGAGCCTCCAGACATCGCCGCCGACGATGAGCCTCCAGACATCGCCGCCGACGATGAGCCTCCAGACATCGCCGCCGACGATGAGCCTCCAGACATCGCCGCCGACGATGAGCCTCCAGACATCGCCGCCGACGATGAGCCTCCAGACATCGCCGCCGCCAGCGCAGCCGCCGATGACCCCTTAGACATCGCAGCCGCCGATGACCCCTTAGACATCGCAGCCGCCGATGACCCCTTAGACATCGCAGCCGCCGATGACCCCTCAGACATCGCAGCCCACGCCAGCGATGACCCCTCAGACATCGCAGCCCACGCCAGCGATGACCCCTCAGACATCGCAGCCCACGCCAGCGATGAGCCCTCAGACATCGCAGCCCACGCCAGCGATGAGCCCTCAGACATCGCAGCCCACGCCAGCGATGACCCCAAAGACATCGCCGACGCCCGCGATGACCCCAAAGACATCGCCGACGCCCGCGATGACCCCAAAGACATCGCCGACGCCCGCGATGACCCCAAAGACAGCGCCGACGCCCGCGATGAAGACATCGACGTAGCAGCCTGTGATGACCCCACAGATATCGCAGCTGCCAATGATGAAAACATCGCAACAGCCACCGCCACCGCCGATGATGATGAAGCCATCGCAGCAGCAGCAGCAGCAGCCGCCGATGATGATGATGATGATGATGAACACATCGACGCGCCCGATGAAGATAAAGACATCGACGCCACTGCCGAGGCAGACATCGGCAGTGTGCAAGCTGTGAGGGATCGTACTCCTGTGGCCAGTGCGTCGCCGCGGCCAGCAACAGGGGCCAGTCACTGTCGCCATGTCTACCACTGGAAAACCAGAAAGAAGAAGGACTCAGTGGTCATGGCCGAACGCCCAACAGCCGCTGAGGAGGATGGCCGTAAGAAGGAAAAGTTTTCAGACTTTGTAAAGGCGAATGTTACCAAACGCCAGTGAGGATGGTGGTAAGTTTGTCCCGACGCGCAGTCCAGTAGTAAAAGCACTCACAGACAAGGAAATAAAGTTTTTGGTTTTAATTCCTCAATCCGGTTTTCTTTTTCCATGTAGAACAAAGGTAACAATCTGAACATAAAGGGAAGTATTTACAGATGTTTTGCTACCTTACTGTTCTTCTAAATTTCTGCGTTCTATTCTAAGTTTCTGCGTTTTCCTTCTTACGGCCATCCTACCAAGACAAAGAATCAGCACCAATTTAAAGTGCTGTCTTCGCGCACCTGCGCGTCTAAGGGGTGTGTCTCTGGTTGGATGGCAGGCAATCAGGCAAGTACTTTCAGGTGCAGATCTAATACAACAATCAACTTAAAAGGTAAGTAAATAGGTAAGTATGAAAACACAAAATAAATAAACATAGAAACTGTAAATAATTAACCAACATAAAATCTCTCTTTTTCCAACAGGTTTTTCTTACAGGTTTTCTAGCACCTTAATGCAGATCTACAAACATGACAGATATGGCTCCGACACAGATAGACCTTTTCAGATTATACTAGCCTATAGGTATATTTTACACATTAAATGAGGCTAAACTGTAGGCTGTTACCGGAGAAATAATAAGTTACAGTGAATTACTGCAAAATGTGCAAACTGTTGCCATTTGCAGTCCTTAACTGTTGCACAGTTTATTCAGTTGCCAGCTTCATTGCTGTCAAATCTACAACGTGGAGGCACCTGGAGCCAAGCAGACAGGCAATATGTTTTCTGTGGAGTAATTAATATTCAATTCATTATAACCTCCATTGCTTTCTGTTGGGTAGGAGGAATGCAAAAAAAGATATTCTGAATTTTGAAGAGGTTTATCGTGTCAATTTGCCTCTCAATCGAAAACTCTGATGGCAAAGCCTCAAAGTCCAATAAGGGAAATAATTATTGCGGTGGAGAATTTTTCGCAGGATGAACTACAACACATGCAGAGGGTTGTACTCTAAGTTAATACTCATTGATGGCTACTAATCAAATAGCGTGTTGACATCAAACCTGTTACAACCAGCCTATCAGTGGTTTGACAAGTTACACCTGGAACAAGTGCAATCACAAGAGATCTATTGGATTAAAGAGGACAAAAAGCCTAACACGACCAGAAAGAGCACCTACTTTTTGTAGTATACACAATGTGAAGAAAAGCAGAACAGAGTTCTTTGTCTGTTGGTTCACAATTTGGTTCACTAACAGAGGATTGAGTTTGGTTCACTATAGGGGACTCAACAAAAATGGCTGCTCATGTTGCCAAAACATTTGAAAATTGGGGAGGCATGTTTTTCATAACTCTCAAGGGAGTTAAACATTAACTCTCTAGCTCTCTTAGCTCAACAACTCGGATCCAGAGGAGTCAAATAACACTCTGTAGTGTTGCTGCAACTCTTGATGTTTAGATTTTGGCTGAACACCAGTCTACCTCTGATCAATCGAACTCTGGCAAATTTGCTGTGTACATATGTGTACACCAGTGAAAAATAAAGTCATGTACCGTTTCTTGACTACTTCATCTTCACTTAACGGTATTTTCCAATATTTTCTTTTCAGTGAACAGTTCAGTATTTTCTACATATTGACACCAGTGAAAAATAAAGTTATGTACCGTTTCTTGACTACTTCATCTCACTTAACGGTATTTTCCAATATCTTTGTTTACAGAGAACAGTCCAGTATTTTCTACATATGACACCTGTCAAAAATAAAGTTATGTACCGCTTTTTGACTAAATAGTGGCTTGCCATATTTAGTACAGAGATAAACTGTTTTACATTTTACGGTCACTGACTGTTGCAAATTGACAGTTTTTTGCCGTAATTTCAACAGGCATTTTTTACAGTGTAGACCTTAAAGCAAAAGACATCCATTATGTTGGACTGCCGAAATTGTTCATGTTATGATGTTTATTCATGTGTTCCTTATTACGTAGGCCTATTGTTGTTTTATTTACTTTATTTCATTTGATTTTATTTTATTTTATCTATCGCATTTGTAGACAACTGTGTCCTGATCTCTCTGTCTCTGTTTCTTCTAGTTTCTGCCTCAGTCTCATTCAGTTCCCTCTCAGAAACATACACACACACACACACACACACACACACACACACACACACACACACACACACACACACACGAGCCATCTCTATTCCCCTTCGGTTCTATTTCAGAAACAGCCCCCCTCTCTCTCTCTCTCTCTCTCTCTCTCTCTCTCTCTCTCTCTCTCTCTCTCTCTCTCTCTCTCTCTCTCTATCTCTCTCTCTCTATAAACGAATACCTATAAACGAATGTAATATAACAATGTAAATGAAGTGAGAGTAAGAAAAGAGCAAGAGAAAGGGAATAGGGGGGAAGAGGGGATGGGGAAGGGCAGCTGAGAGATGAACAGACAGAAAATAAAGAAAAGAAGACAATAAAGAAGACAGAAAAACGGAGTCAGATAGGAGAGAGAGAGAGAGAGAGAGAGAGAGAGAGAGAGAGAGAGAGAGAGAGAGAGAGAGAGAGAGAGAGAGAGAGTGAGAGAGAGAGAGAGAGAGAGAGAGAGAGAGAGAGAGAGAGAGAGAGAGAGAGAGAGAGAGAGTCGGGCAGGTGCACCTCTAATGACTTTTTAAAAAGGTTACTGTGACACACGCACACACACACACACACACACACACACACACACACACACACACACACACACACACACACACACACACACACACACACACACACACACAGAGCCACACACCCCCCACACACTCACACACTCTCTCTCTCTCACACACACACACTCACACACACACACTCTCTCTCTCACACACACACACACACACACACACACAAACACACAGACACACACACAAACACAGACACACACACACACACACACACACACACACACACACACACACACACACACACACACACACACACACACACACACACACACACACACACACACACACACACACACACACACACACACACACACACACACACACACACACAATAACACCCGTTCTCTTTGTAGTGTATACCTAATGTCTATCTTTCTCTTTAAAAGAAAAACGCAAACCCAGGCACACACACAAACCTTACCACCCACAGAAACGCACATGCACACATGCCCCCCCCTCCCACACACACACACACACACACACACACACACACACACACACATAAACACACACATAGATAATGCCACTGCTGCCGCTGTCTGTGAGTCTCGTCAAGAGTCTGCTAGATGGGAGTGCACTGAGTTCGTCCTTCATTTATGTGTGTGTGTGTGTGTGTGTGTGTGTGTGTGTGTGTGTGTGTGTGTGTGTGTGTGTGTGTGTGTGTGTGTGTGTGTGTGTGTGTGTGTGTGTGTGTGTGTGTGTGTGTGTGTGTGTGTGAGTACACTTTGAGAAGAATAAAAGCAGACCTTTATACTATATACTGTGTGTGTGTGTGCCTGTGTTTGTGAGGTGCGTACACATACACACGAAAATAACAATCTTCAAAGAGAAGAGGGGGCACCATATGTGCATGATTTGGTGAGCTTGAGTGTGTGCCTGTGTGTGTGTGGATGCATATATGTTTGCACTTTTCAAAATCAGCATTTCGCAAAGATAATGAAGTGGGTGGCAAAGGTCAAATCGTTGACCTTTTACACCATTTTTCATTCCTCTTCAGTTCTCTTTCAGAAACACGCACACACACACACACACACACACACACACACACACACACACACACACACACACACACACACACACACACACACACACACACACACACACACACACACACACACACACAGGAACAGACTCACACTTCCATTCAGAACATAAAAAGAAGCTGAGAACTTCAGACCAGAATATGAAGCGTAAAAAGATTCAGAGAGACAATTTGAAGAGGTGCTTAAAAGAGAACAGAGGGTCTGCAGCAGAGGTAGATTTCACAAAATGAAAAGGAATGGAAAATCAATAATAGAAAGAAGCAACTGAAAATACCAGTTACCAAGTACACCATATACACCAATCATTCAAATGAGTGAAAAGCCTGCGTTTAAAATTAGCACTGCACATCCTGATTACAACCTATTCCAGCATGTTCTGTTGCATTCATTTATTCTACTCTATTCTATTCTATTCTATTCTATTCTATTCTATTCTATTCTATTCTACTATTGGCAGTGCTCAACATTTGTTCTAGTGTCTTGGTGGAATTCGGGTAGAACAAGATGGATCGCACGTCACTTGATTGTAAATGTACATGTAATGTAAATGTAAAACTGAATATATAAATGTAAAATGTTAAATTTCACTCTCATGTTTAGCCAGTTTACAATGCATTATATGTACTGTATACAAAGTACGGCCTTTTCAGATTTGATTACATAAAACTTGTTTGTCTGTTACACATGAAAAAGAAAAATTGTCTTTGGCATGGCTCCAGTCATTTTCACAGACATCAGACAAGACTTGACGAAAACAGAACATAGCAAGACAAAACAATACATGCAGCTGGATAGCTGGTAATATTAATATTTTTGGCTGATGGAAGCAATTGGAAGGAGTGATGGAGGGGGTGAGAGGGGTCCTCTGTGACGAGGTTGGCTTTCCTGATCACTGCACCACTGTACAGCTCAGACAGGGAGGGTTGAGGTGAGGCAGTCAGTTTGATAGCTGTTATTACATTAATAACAAAATTGCCTTTTTAGAAGAGAGTACATTGTTTTGAGACCATGCATTCATTTTGCAGGATAAATTAGGGGGTTTGCTTTTTGTGTGTCAGTTTTAGAACTTTTGGTGTATAGTATAGTGTATGCAGGTCTGTCTTTTTCCTATCTGTTTTGTTTTCGTTTTGTTTTTGTTGTGTCTGTTGCTTTGTTATACCTGTCTGTGTCTCATGTGCCAGCGTCTGTACTGCAAACAAAATTGCCCCATGGGGACAATAAAGTATCACTACTACTACTACTAGAATTTGTATGTAGAGTTTTGAGGATTTGAAACATGATTCCAGAAATAGTGTGTAAACAATCAAGAAAACTGTACAGTAACTGTGCGTGAAAGTTTGTTATTTTTGTCCTGGGCCCGGCCAAAGCCATCAGCAACCCTGGGGTGCGTTTCTGGAACGTTAGCATCTTTCTACAGATGTACTTTAATTGTATCTACTTACTTCATGGCGAAACACGTGCATTTCTCAAAACCTTACCATTCCCACAGTAAGTCCAAAGTAGTGTGGCTACTTTCCTGAGTCCACACCGCTACTTACTTTCTTGTCATTGCAGTGCGTGACCAAAGAAGCAACAAGAGACAAGCATGAATAGCCCTTTTGATTGGATGACAACCACATGTGTCTTGCTGACTAATGATTCAGCTGTTTCCTCCTAAATTCAGTGCGTGAAGTAGAAAGAAATAGTGTACAACCACCATCAGCACATTTGATTGGATGTCACCGCTGAAATCATGACTCATCTGTTTCCTCCACAACACACCTTGTAATTTCTTTATGAAAAAACACGGCCGTGGCATTATAATTTGACACTGTCTGCACCAATAATGCAGTATTATCTGCATGCCGGTTGGATTTCGTTTCATTCCGAGATGTAATTTGTAAAACATTTGGATAATAAAGTAGTGGTTCCTGCCGGAAATTCACCTGTTGAAGTGTGAAAAGCCTAAAAAAATAGTGTGAATTTCGTTGCATAGTCTAGTGGTATTTACGCTTGCATACCATTGGGAAAACAGAAGCCACACAGGTTCGAATCCATATGGTTGCAGTGCCAAAATTTTGGAAATATCTGGCAGAAATAGGTCATTTATTTTGTGCATTACGAACACACACGTGCAGCCAAGGGAAAATGTGTTACACTGTAGGGTCCAAAACACGATTTCATGAGTTGTTGTCAACATGCTGCACAGCGGATTTGAACCCGCGTGGCTGGCGTCGTCCCATTGATAGGCAAGCCTAAATACCACTTAGCTATGAAATGAACTTTGCACCTATATTTAAACCAGTGAATTTGTGGGAGTAACCAATACTTTCTTATCCAAATATTTCACAAATTACACATCGAAATGAGACGAAATTAAAAAGGTATATCGGTATAGAGCTAAAAGTATATTATTAGTGTGGGATTCATCAGATTCCAAGGATATGACATATTTTTTTCACGAAAAAATGACATGATGTGAATTTGTGTTCTGAACATTCTCGCAGCTGTATCATGACTTTGTGTGCATGTCGATTGATTTTCAGTGCTTTTGCACCACAGGATTAAAAGATATTGACACATTTGTGGTCAACTATGCACTACAAGATTAGCTAATG
>NC_085857.1:43984406-44009406 GCF_034702125.1 Engraulis encrasicolus | reverse complement strand
AAAGTTGTCAGCGGCCCTGAGTATATGAATACAATTCTGCACAGTGGGGACATGAAGATGCACTGTACAAACAAAGCGTTCTTCAGTTGTCACTGTGGGGTGCTTGGAGGAGGTTCCTCATATTTTTTTTATGCCAGCTAATATTTGTCATTGATTTTGATACCTGCTTTTCTCTAATAGTGTTTCTCTCTCCCTCCAGTCTAGATCTGCCTCCCACACCCATGCAAATGTCATGATGCACCAAGTTATCAGTGACAAACCAATGGTGGAACCAACCTTCTCCTTGAAGAAAATGAATGAATTTTTTGCTTACACACTTCTATTATACACCTGTACCATATCAATGAAGTTCTGGCGATGTTTCATACACTGTTATGCCCCTCTGCTTCACCTTTAGGCTGCTTGGGCCCAGCACATATCCACACACTTTTATCCCTATGCATCTTTCTTTTTGACCTTTTTCACAATTCACTTTAATTTTCGCAAATAAATATCAAAAAACGTTAAACTTTTGTGCGGCTCTTTTATGTTGCGCTGGAAACAAGCCAGGTGTAAGAATTGTAAATTAAGACAACATTTTGTAGTTCTCTTTTCTGGTTGGGAGCAGAAGTCACTCTCACCCAAGGCAAGGCAAGGCAAGGCAAGTTTATTTATATAGCGCATTTCATACACAGGTGCAACTCAATGTGCTTCACAAAGTTAACAAATGTAAATGAAAGGAAAACAGGGAAATGAATTAGAGTCAAAAAAACATTTAAAACATTAAGATAAAACATAAGGTAAAAATAATAATAAAATAAAACATAAATAAACATAAAACCTTGAAAAACAATTCTTATTTTACTAATTTACTTCTCTTATTTTACCGTCTTTTCATTCAATAATTTAAGAAAGCATCTGAGAACAGCTTTGTCTTGAGTCTAGATTTAAAGCTATCAATAGTGGGTGCATTTTTTACGTCATCTGGAAGCTGGTTCCAAAGCTTTGAAGCATAGAAGCTAAAGGCTGCCTCTCCACATTTTGTTTTGACTTTTGGAATCACCAGCAAATTCTTCTCCGTTGACCTTAGTGACCTGGCCGGTGCATACAGCTGAAACATATCCAGTAGATATGTGGGTCCCATTCCATTTAATGATTTAAATACAAGTAGCATTGCCTTAAAATCAATTCTGTAGCTTACTGGGAGCCAATGCAGCGATCTTAAAATTGGAGTAATGTGGTCAAACTTCCTTGTCTTTGTAAGAACCCTTGCAGCTGCATTTTGTACCAGTTGAAGCTGTTTAATGGTCTTATTTGGGAGGTCAGTAAACAGACTGTTACAGTAATCGACTTTACTAGAAATGAAGGCATGTATTAGCTTCTCCAGATCATGTTTAGACATCAGGCCCCTAAATTTAGAGACGTTTTTTATGTGATAGAATGCAGACTTAGTAATAGCTTTCATGTGACTGTTGAAATTTAGGTCACTGTCAATGAGGACCCCAAGATTTTTAACTGTTTCCCTTGGTTTCAGTCCCTTCGTTTCAAGGATAGTAGCAATCTTTTGTCTCTCCTCTCTTTTCCCAAATATAATTACTTCAGTTTTTTCTGTGTTCAGCTGGAGGAAATTGTGAGACATCCATTTGTTAATTTGGTCCATGCAATGATAGAGTGATTCAAGGGGGGTGTAGTCATTGGGGGACATAGATAAGTAGAGCTGGGTATCATCCGCATAGCTATGGTAATTTATGGAGTTATTCTCGATAATGTGTCCCAGTGGCAACATATACAGATTGAACAGTAGTGGTCCCAGAATGGAGCCCTGGGGGACCCCACAATCCAGAGACATTGGTGATGAAGTATGTCTTCCAATGGCGACAAAAAAACTTCTTTGTTGTAAGTACGATTTTAACCAGTCGATCACTATGCCCGTAAAACCAACCCAGTGTTCCAGTCTATGTAGTAGTATAGAATGAAAGGTAATGAAACAACAATCCTGTAGAAAGTGTAGAGATGTTACGTAATGTAATGATAAAATGACTATTTTGAAACGTATGAAATAACGTTATTACAGTTATTAAAGTTAACCCTCCTGTTATGCTTGGGGTCTATTTGACCCCATTCAATGTTTAACGTCTGAAAAATACATGAAGTACATAATTCTTTTGCTTCATCTTTGATGACTTTTCCTAAATATATGGGGTCAATGTGAAAAAAGTGAAATTTTCACATAAATGTTTTCCATAAGTGCTGTACACATTTTGGTTACATCTGTGTTCCTTGGGGTCAATTTGACCCCAAATTATTTCAAGTCTATTAAACATAAATGGAACATCCATATTTTGCCAAAACATGTTCCAATATGTCTAGATTATGTGTAATACATGACCATTAGTTATTTAGAACAGAACATTTCGCTTTATTTAGGGCTCTGATAACTAACAATATGTATGATGTGGACGAGGGCCAAAACTAATTCAAGGCAACTTTTGGGCAGTTGTTGCACATTTTCGCCTAGTCATGTATTCGTTTTTTTTGGTGTGTGGGCTGTGTGTGGGGGTGCTAGGACTTATCTAAAGGGCTTTTTATGTCCCCAACAGAGCAGCAGTAAATATCTGAGGCATAAACTGGTGCAAAAGTTATTGCTTCTACTGATTCTGTAGACATTTAAGTGGCTGGGGTCAAAATGACCCCAAGGATCACAGATGTAACCTAAATCTGAGGATAACATGAGGGTTAAAGTCATAGCTAAATAAAAAAAATAAAAAAATAAATGCACACATGCCTACGGTAGTACATATTACATACGGCACACTACATACACTACAGTTCAAAAATGTGGGGTCACCACATTTTCACAGATTAGAAGAAAATGTATCCTTAACTTTTGACTAATCAAAATGTTAACACCTTTAGCATTGATAAGCCAGTTTGCGGTTCTATACTGATTCACTCCCTGGGCGAGTCATTACAGTAAGGGGTTGCGCGAACCACATTGAAATGTACAAGGGGACCCGCGTGCATGGATAAAAGTTTGGGAACCACTGCATTAAGATGTATTTCAAGGTATTTTGTTTTGAGCAGCCGTACTTAGAGTACTGCACTGTAATTCTGGGATGTAGGACTACATGATGTTATGTGGTTGTTATTGTTGGGCTTAGGTTATTGACGTTAGCGCTTAGCTTACAGTAGCCTATGTAAGACTAACAGATATTGTGATTGGGCGACATCATATTTACATTACATCTACAATATTGATTTCTTACTTCAATTTTTCATATCAAAGTAAGTGTCAGAGTAAATATTAGATGGCCGCCATGTTTGTTTACAGATTCACCATTGTGGGGAAAGTGTCGCGAAGCATTCTGGGTAGCAGGCAGCAGTAAGGCAGCATGTTACAAATCTGGGCTTGGGCCATGAAAGAAAAATCAAACAGTTTAACTATTGCACAAGAAGTGTTTCAATCTCACTCAACCTCAGAGTACTGTGTGTGTGTGTGTGTGTGTGTGTGTGTGTTTGTGTGTGTATGTTGTGGGGGTGTTTTTGTTTTTGGGTGCCTGTGGGAGTGGCTTCAGGTGGCACGGGCCGAAAGGCCCTCCTTGCTTCTTTTCCTCTCCTAGTTATAAAAAGGATAAAAATAAGATGGCCCACATCTTGAAGTTGTTCTTTAAAAGTGTATATGTGTTAAAAGGTTAAGAGGTTGCTGTTTAAATAAAGGATAATAAATATAAATATAAATAATTAATTAGTTAGTAGTTGGATAGTATAATAAATAGTGTAGAGAATATAATAATTAGAATAACCATACAAAGAATAGCCATAGAGATATATAAAACGAATATTACAAAGTTCATGAGTGACTACTTCAAGGCCCAGTAGAGGAAATTCCTGCCAGGTGAATGCCTATAAAAAGTGACAATAATATATGAGAAGGAAGGGAGTAAAATTAGAAAGAGAATTTTAAGTGCTTACAGTGAAGCAAGTGCTGAAGTATAAGTGCAAATAATTTGAAAAAGGGTGCAAATGTCCAAATGTGATATTGACATGCAACCAACAGAGGTAATTACTAAGAAGGAGCACCTGATCCTTTCTTACTGCTGGAAAACATAAAAATGAATAAAGTAAATACATGGCCTATAAAAAATACACTGTATGTAATGTGAAAACAAACCTCCAGTGGCTCAACTAATTGGTGTGTGTGTGTGTGTGCGTGTGTGTGTGTGTGTGTGTGTGTGTCTGTTAGTGCGTGTATGTGTGTGTGTGTGTGTGTGTGTGTGTGTGTGTGTGTGTGTGTGTGTGTGCGCGGCGGGTGTGTGTGTGCGTGTGTGTGTGTGTGTGTGTGCGTGTGTGTGCGTGTGTGTGTGTGTGTGTGTGTGCGCGGCGGTTGTGTGTGTGTGTGTGTGTGTGTGTGTGTGTGTGTGTGTGTGTGTGTGTGTGTGTGTGTGTGTGTGTGTGTGTGTGTGTGTGTGTGTGTGTGTGTGTGAGAGAGAGAGCATGTGTGGGCGTGTTTACGCTATCCTCTAACCCCCCCTAGAGCTTAAGACTTTCAACTATAATCAGTGAAAGTAGCTGCAAGACTTTGAAATATTTCAATCTCAGTGTATCCCTTGTTTGTGTGTTTGCCCGTGCATGCATGCCTGCAGGTACATTCGTATGCGAGTGTGCGTGCATGTGTGCACGTATGTCTACTCACTCTCTACATGTCTACGCACAACATACAATTGAGCCAGATTATTTTTTAATTTGTAGTCCCTGGACTTGAATTGGTGTTAAGATTAAAAAAAAAGATTAAAATGAATAATAATACAAAAATATGACAACAATACAATGGGTGCACTATTTGCAAATTGGCCTATTATATTGCATGACCAAGTATACCAAGTATACATAATTAAAAAGATAAACTAAAGAAATGAAAGAAAAAAAAACACCAGATATATGATAAAGTAAACATCAAGACACAAAACACAAGATCAATGACTAAAAATGTCCACAGTGCTGCCCCGCTTTTAGCCATTTCTTAAGACCTGATTTAAAACTACTAAGCGTGTTGCTTTGCCTGATATTTACAGGAATAATATTCCATGGCCCGGCTGTTTTTACTGAGCTTTGTGTCACGGACAGAAGAGGACCCAAGAGCGCAAGTTCAAATTCAGAGTTCTTTATTGAGGGGTTCAGGGGGGAAGAGGAGTGAGATGATCGTGAGGTCTTGGGAGGTTCCGGTTCCAGGGGTGCTAGGAGTGCCAGGGGTGTCAGGGGTTCCAGGGGTGCTTGGGGCTCTGGGGTTTTTCCGGGTCCTGTGGGTTACCTGGGTTCCGGGGGTCACCAAATGTCCGGGGGTGTCCAGTCCAAAGTGCTTAGTGTGTGTGTCCCCCAGTGATCGAGCGGCGTATCGGGCTGAGGGTGGTGAAGCGTCTGGGCTCGCTCGTCTGGTGGTCGGAGACCTGGGGGAACACACACACAAAAGCAATATGAATGGCAGGCAGAAGTACAGATCAGGGCTGGGCAATAATCGTGGTGAGAGACAGAAGGCAGAATCGAGTTACCGGAGGGGCTGAAGATCGGAGAGTAGTCGAGATCCAGAAGGCAGGTCGGGATAGTCGGGGCAGGTAGAACAAGGAGGCAGTCAAGAAAGGATCAGAATCACAGACAGGAGTCAGAGCGCAGACCGGCAGGTTACTGGTCCGGGTTTGAAGACGATCTGACAGGGCTTGGCTGAAAAAAAGGGCTTGATATACTGGGAGAGGTTAGTGGGGAAATGCAGTGCAGCTGGCAGAGTAATTAGAACAGAGTGAGGCAAGGTGAGGATGGTGAGTGGGAAATGCAGTGCAGCTGGCCAGGTAACAAGAGCAGAGCAGGGCGGAGCCAGGTGGAGCTCGTTAGGCAGAGTAGGGAGAGAGTGAGCAGAGTGGCAGATAATTGAATGCAATTAAGGTTGCTACCAGGGAGAGAGAGTGCTCATGACAGGACCCCCCCTCCAAGGGACGGCCCCAGAAGTCCCAAGAACAACATCATGCCGGGAGGGTGGAGGGGAGCAGGCGGCGGGTCAGAACTCCTCCGAGCGGTCTGAGTGAACATCCTCATCCTCAGAAGGAGCTGGAGGGTCACGGTCGGGAGACAGGACAGGTACTGAGACAGGAGCAGGGTCAGGCACAGGACAGGAAGCTGGTCGGGCAGGATGGCTAGGGACCCCTCTGGGACGGCCCCTACGGATTGCAGGCTGATCAGGATGTAGTCGGTGGAAGTCAGTGATGAGGGTCCGGTCCACTATCCTCCTGGCCGGGATCCAGGTCCTCTCCTCCGGACCATAACCCTCCCAGTCAACGAGGTACTGGAGACCCCTACCCCTTCGCCTAGAGCGGAGCAGCCGCCGGACGGTGAAGACAGGACCGCCATCTATGAGGCGAGGAGGCGGCGCCGGAGCTGCAGGGACCAGGGGACTTTCATGGACCGGCTTGACCTTGGAGACGTGGAAGGTGGGATGGACCCGCATGGAAGTGGGCAACTGAAGTCGAACCGCCGTTGGACTGATGACTTTCTGTACAGGAAAAGGACCAATGAAGCGAGGGGCCAGTTTTCGTGATTCAACCCGCAGCGGCAGATCCCGGGCAGACAGCCAGACCTTCTGACCAACCCGGTAAGTAGGTGCTGGGGTCCTCCGTCGGTTGGCACCGACGACGTAGCTGGTTCC
Source organism: Engraulis encrasicolus (assembly GCF_034702125.1). Lineage (NCBI taxonomy): Eukaryota > Metazoa > Chordata > Actinopteri > Clupeiformes > Engraulidae > Engraulis > Engraulis encrasicolus. The sequence goes on along the minus strand of NC_085857.1, from coordinate 44,002,736 downwards.
AGACTTCAGAAGCATAGTGCGCGCCTGGGCCCAAGTGCGGCGGCAGCGGCGGGCATACGCAAGAGCAGACGGACAGGTGGCATCCGCTTCCTGGCTGGCAAACAGTGGGGGTTGATACCGTAGACACACTGAAAGGGGGAGAGCCCGGTGGCGGAGCTGGTGAGTGAATTATGGGCATATTCCACCAGAGCAGGTGTTGAGCCCAGGCCCGGGGATTTTGGGAGGCCATGCACCTCAGTGCCTTCTCCAGCTCCTGGTTCATGCGTTCAGTTTGGCCGTTTGACTGCGGGTGGAATCCAGATGATAGGCTGGCGGTGGCCCGAGGAGATGACAGCCTTCCAAAAGGTTGCTGAAAATTGTGGGCCCCGGTCTGACACTATATCCTGGGGTAGGCCATGGATACGAAACACATGTTCCAGGACCACCTGGGCTGTCTCCTTAGCAGAGGGTAGTTTAGGAAGAGGTACAAAATGGGTCATCTTACTAAAGCGGTCAACAATGTAAGGATAACTGTGTGTCCGTCAGAGGGCGGAAGACCCGTAACAAAGTCCAGTGAAACATGGGACCAGGGCCTCTTGGGTATGAGTAGGGGTTGCAGCAACCCAGCAGGAGGCTGGTTGGGGGTCTTGTTTCGGTTACAAGTGGGACAAGCTCGGATGAATTCTCTGATATCCCGTCTCATCCGCCGCCACCAGAACCGCTGGCGGACCAGATGAAGGGTGCGAGTGATGCCGGGATGACAGGCCAGACGGGATTCGTGCCCCCACTGAATCACAGGTGACCTGAGCTTTGCTGGAACAAACAGACGGTTGGGGGCGCTGGTGCTTGGGCCTGGCTGGTCCCGAAGAGCCTCCATGACCTGCTTCTCGATCTCCCAGGTGAGGGCCGCTACGACAAAGTGGCTGGGAAGAATGGGGGCTGGCATGGCGGTGGTCTCGTCCTTCTGAAACATCCGGGAAAGGGCATCAGGTTTGATGTTGCGAGATCCCGGCGGTAGGAGAGCGTGAAATTGAAGCGGGTAAAGAACAGAGACCACCGCTGTTGACCGGGAGTTCAGCCTCCTGGCTGTTTGGATATACTCAGGTTTTTTGTGGTCTGTCCACACTACGAATGGTTCCTTTGACCCCTCTAACCAGTGCCGCCATTCTTCAAGGGCGAGCTTGACCAGCCAACAGCTCGCGGTTCCCAATGTCGTAGTTGCATTCGGCTGGGGTTAGCCGACGGGAGTAGAAGGCACAGGGGTGCATCTTGCCATCCTCCAGCTGCTCTTTGAGAAAGCACTGCACCCACTCCCACGTCTGAAGCATCTACCTCCACCACAAACTGCCTTGCTGCATCTGGCATCTGGAGGATGGGAGCAGAAGTGAAAAACGTGTCTTGAGGATATTGAAGGCCTTATCAGCAGCTGATGTCCATTGGTACGGTTGTTTAGTGCTGGTTAGCGCCGTGAGTGGTGCAGCCACAGTGCTATAGTTTTTCTGATGAATCTCCTATAAAAAGTTTGCAAAGCCCAGGAACTGTTGCAACTTTTTCCGAGACTCAGGAACTGGCCAGGAAGTGACAGCCGACACCTTCGTGAGATCCATCTGAATGCTGCCCTCGGTCACCACATACCCCAGGAATGAAACGGTTTTTGGCATGGAACTCGCACTTCTCTGCCTTCACGAAAAGAGAGTTCTCCAGCAGGCGGCGCAGGACCAACTGGACGTGGTGCGTGTGTTCTGACAGAGTCTTTGAGAATATTAAAATATCGTCAAGGTACACAAATACGAACGTATTTAGCATGTCCCTGAGGATATCATTCACTAGGGCTTTGAAAAACTGCTGGGGCATTGGTGAGGCCGAAGGGCATGACGAGATATTCATAGTGGCCTGTTGGTGTGTTGAACGCTGTCTTCCATTCGTCTCCCTCCCTCACCCGCACCAGATGGTAGGCATTGCGAAGGTCCAGCTTTGAGAATACGGTGGGCTCCCTGCAGCAGTTCGAAGGCAGACGAAAGTAAGGGCAGTGGGTAGCGATTCTTAACCGTGATGTCGTTCAGACCCGGTAATCTATGCATGGACGAAGAGAACCGTCCTTCTTACCGACAAAGAAGAATCCCGCTCCTGCGGGGGAAGATGACGGTCTGATTATCCCGGCGGCAAGAGAGTCATTATGTAGTCCTCCATGGCCTTTCTTTCCGGGGCAGACAGTGAATAAAGACGACCCTTGGGGGGTGCTGTGCCCAGGCAGGAGATCAATCGCGCAGTCATAGGGTCTGTGTGGGTAGAGATGTCGCCTTGGATTTGTTGAACACCTCTTTCAGGCTGTGGTAACAGGCCTGAACATTGGATATGTCGGGGGGTAAGCGCTAGATATTTCCCGGTGAACGGGCAGGGGTGGCCCCCCTTAAACAGGTCTGGTGACAACTCCTTCCCCACTCACGGACTGTTCCGGTCTCCCAGTCGATGTGGGGGTTGTGCTGACGGAGCCACGGGTATCCAAGGATGAGTGGTTGGCCAGGTGAGTGTAGGAGGTGGAACTGGATGGACTCCTGGTGGTTTCCTGACAGCAGGATTGTCACAGGGGCGGAGATGTGAGTGACAGTGCCAAGATGATGCCCATCCAGGGCTCGTGCAGGAATGGGTTGTGTCAGTTGATGATGGTTCACGCCCAGTTGCCGTGCAAGCTCAGGGTCCATGATGTTTGCTTCAGCTCCGGAATCCACAAGGCGGCCAACGTATGATTGGTGTCGGAAAGCTGAAGGCGGAGATGAAGCAGGGTTTTTCGGATGGAGGGAGACTGAAGATTTGTTGAGCTCACCCGGATCTCCCTTACACCTGGTGAGCTGCGGCTTTTGCCGGACAAGTGGCGACACGGTGATTTTCACCACCACAGTAGAGGCAAAGGTTGGAGCTTAGACGGCGTCGACGCTCCTCGGGAGTTCAGAGGCACGGCCAATCTCCATGGGTCAGGCTGATTGAGTTGGCTTTGGGACTTGACAGGCAGGGGCTGGACAGAGGAGGTATCGACCCGAGTGCGGATGGCAGGTTGACTGAGACGGCCCTTCTCCCTCCTCCGGGTCTGTATACGGCGGTCAATGCGGACGGCAAGGTCAATAGCGGCATCAAGCGTTGAGGGCGGGTCATGGGAAACAAGCTCGTCTTTGATATAGTCCGCCAGGCTGTGGAGGAAGGCTTGCACCAGTGCCTCTGGGTTAAACGAGCTTTGACTGGCCAGGGTACGAAAGTCAATGGAGAAGTCTGCTACTGTCCTATTGCCCTGACGGATGGTGAGCAGAGCTTGTGACGCTTCGGCTGTTGGCGAGCCAAGGTCAAAGACCTTTAACATCTCCTCCTCAAAGGCACTGAAGGAGGCACAGGCTGGGGTTTGCCGGTCGAATTCCGCCGTTCCCCACAACCGAGCTCGACGGTGTGAGATGTGTGATGACGTACCCCACCTTGGGCTCCCTCTGTTGAGAAAGTCCTGGGCTGTAGTGCGAACTGGATTCGGCAGCTGCTCAAGAATGGTCTTACTTGCTTCTGGTTTCCATCAAAACGTTCTGGGTTTCCCAATCTTTGGTTCAGGAGCGTGGGGATCTGGTGGCAGCACTGCCGGGCCTGCAGCATTGGGACCTGCAGCGGAGGGATGAAGGAGTGTCGGTGGTACTGGAACAGAAGAACCAGGGGTGGGTGCAGGTGGAGTAGCCGGATTTGAGAGTAGTTGCAGGGCTTGGGCTAGCTGTTGTTGCTGCAGTTGGAAACTGTTGCTGTTGCAGCTGAAACTGTTGCTGCTGCTGGCTGAAGCTGTTGCTGTTGCTGCTGGATCTGTTGTTGCTGCTGGTTGACTAGCTGGAGAAGGGAAGCGATGTCGCCAGCCATCCGATTGATGTCTCCCTCAGTGCGTTCCAGTCGCTGTAGGGCAGTCATCTCTGGCTCTTCCTCCATCGTGGTCAGGGAGTGCGCTGGGTCCATGATGGTCAGATCGTTCTGTCACGGACAGAAGAGGACCCAAGAGCGCAAGTTCAAATTCAGAGTTCTTTATTGAGGGGTTCAGGGGGGAAGAGGAGTGAGATGATCGTGAGGTCTTGGGAGGTTCCGGTTCCAGGGGTGCTAGGAGTGCCAGGGGTGTCAGGGGTTCCAGGGTGCTTGGGATTCTGGGGTTTTTCAGGGTCCTGTGGGTTACCTGGGCTCCGGTGGCCACCAAGTGTCCGGGGGGTTCGAGTCCAAAGTGCCTTTTGTGTGCGTCCCCCAGTGATCGAGCCGCGTATCGGGCTGAGGGTGGTGAAGCGTCTGGGCTCGCTCGTCTGGTGGTCGGAGACCTGGGGGAACACACACACAAAAGCAATATGAATGGCAGGCAGAAGTACAGATCAGGGCTGGGCAATAATCGTGGTGAGAGACAGAAGGCAGAATCGAGTTACCGGAGGGGCTGAAGATCGGAGAGTAGTCGAGATCCAGAAGGCAGGTCGGGATAGTCGGGGCAGTAGAACAAGGAGGCAGTCAAGAAAGGATCAGAATCACAGACAGGAGTCAGAGCGCAGACAGGCAGGTTACTGGTCTGGGTTTGAAGACGATCTGACAGGGCTTGGCTGAAAAACAGGGCTTGATATACTGGGAGAGGTTAGTGGGGAAATGCAGTGCAGCTGGCAGAGTAATTAGAACAGAGTGAGGCAAGGTGAGGATGGTGAGTGGGAAATGCAGTGCAGCTGGCCAGGTAACAAGAGCAGAGCAGGGCGGAGCCAGGTGGAGCTCGTTAGGCAGAGTAGGGAGAGAGTGAGCAGAGTGGCAGATAATTGAATGCAATTAAGGTTGCTACCAGGGAGAGAGAGTGCTCATGACACTTTGTCCAAAAGTGGACTTTCTAAACACACTTATGCAGTCCCCTCTAGATGATGCTCTTGTATCCGTTGCTATAATTTCATCAATATATGCGCCTGCCTGGCTGCAAGAACTTGCACACGATGGCTTCACATCCTATCCTCCAACGGAACAGCAATCTCATGCCATCCACTTACTGTGTTGCAATGTAACTGTTCTATGGTGTGTTGTGCTGTGGTGTCCGGTGAACTGTCGTTCGAGAAATCCAAGGAAGAAAAGAATTGAAGAGATCCAAGTATAGTTGTCTGATCAGAGGGCTGCATCATTGTGAGTGGAGGTGACCATGTCTGGCTTGATCAGAGTGACCAATTGGTGGCAGTATTGCTGCTTATGCATCTGGGTGGTGAGTGGAAAAATATTTTTTACATTTTGCAGTTTTGTAGTTTTGAAATCTATTTCATTTCTGCATTCTTATTTTGGAGCAAAAAGATTTTATATTGAATAATTATCAATAATGGTCAAATATTAATCAAGCAGTATTTTTGGTTATTTACATTTCAGAATATATTTGTATATTTTATCAAAGTGTAATATTCATCCTTTAGGTTTGAATGGAAATTGGTGTGGAAATGAAGAGGTAATAAAAGATTCATTTGTATCTATGATCTATAATGCATGACATAGCAGAGATGTGGACTTGTGACTTGTGACTTGGACTGACTTGTGACTTGAGTCACAAATGACTCGACTTGAGACTTGACTTGCCAATATTGTGAATGACTTGTGACTTGACTCGACTTGTACGCTGTTGACTTGAGACTTGACTTGACTTGACAGTTTTAGCTTGCAATGACTTGCAATAGCATTCCAAGTCATCTGATTATATTATTTTTTGCATTTATGTGTGAAAAAATGCATGAAAGAAAGAAAAACTAATCAATTTACCCTTCAACAGTACCAGTAGGCCTACTATTTTTGTTTAGAACTCCTTACGAAAAGCGTCCATGGTTTTACTGTAAACATGGTTTTACTGTAGTAACTATGGTTTCTCCATAGTAATCTGAACCATCCATAGTATCACGCATGTTTGCAGCTGTTTGCAGCTGTGGTGTAATGGTTAGGGAGTTGGACTGAAGATCACAGAGTTGCAGCTTTGAATCCCACCCTTAGGCCTACATCTCCCTTAGCCAGGCTGTGCCCTCCTAGTGAGGCAACACTTTCAGCATTGCAACTAGTCAGGTCAAGAGCCATGCAAGTACTTTCTGAGTTCCCGAAAATACGGTAACTCCTCCCACTTTGTCGGTAAGCAAACAACCATAAGAAAACCAAGGGAGGCGGGAAAACCATGCCGTTTGGGAAAAGTTAATTGTTATGCTCTTGGTCAGACCAAATCTCAAAGAGATTTGAACGTCTATGATAATCAGGCTACCTCTCCCTTCACCTCCATCCATGACTGAAGTGCCCTTGAGCAAGGCACCTAACCCCACATTGCTCCAAAAACTGTCACCAATATGTGCATTGGATAAAAGAAGCGGAAACTAAGTGCAATTTAATGAATATTTATAAACCTTGGGTAAAACCATGGTTAGTTTTCAGCGTAAAACCATGGTTAGTTTTCAGCGTAAAACCATGGTTCATTTTATAGTTAAACCTAGTCAAACCAAAAAACAAGCCGAACCATGCTAAAACAAAGCATGAAATCGTGGTTATACCATGGTCAATTTTCGTAAGGGACATGACTAGCAAAGGGGGACATGAAGTAATTAATTTATGACTAAAAGTAATTGTCAATATTGCACATAGAATACAAGGTGACTTGTTAAGGACTTGGAAAAAATAAGACTTGGACTTGGACTTGACTTGGCTTTGGCACGACTTGGACTTGGACTTGACTTGGTCAAATGTGTCTTAACTTGTGACTTGACTCAGACTTGATTGGAAGGACTTGAGACTTACCCTGCGACTTGCAAATTAGTGACTTGGTCCCATCTCTGTGACATAGTATGCTGTATATGGCATGACATGATAGGCCTACGTATGGAATAGCGGACGACGAGGTGTCCCGATATCAAGGGAAATAATGGACGAGGCGGAGCGTTCTAAACAGCCCGACGGCGCAGCCGAAGGGCTGTTCGCTTCGCCAAGTCCATTTTCCCTTGATATCGGGACACCTCGAAGGCCGCTATTCCGCTTATCACCCGGTTACCAGCATTTAAGTATTAATTTATTAACATGTTGATCTAAGGCTTCGTGAGAAGGTAGATTCACCACTGCGCTTGGTACGTTGCTATGGGCACCACTTCCTAATCTAGTGAGACGCGCCTCTATCGGAGGCATAAGGACGCGCGCAGAATGTTGGGGTGACTTGACAACCAAATGCGATAGAATTGACGACTGGGTTTTTGACTTGACAACCAGATGCGATAGAATTAGTAACGGGGTCTTGACTAGACAACCAGATGCGATAGAACTAACGACGCGGTCTTGACTAGACAACCAGATGCGATAGAACTAGTAACGGCACTTCGCCAGAAAGTTAGAAAAGAAGCAACTTGGACGCCCGCACGCCCGCATGACATCATAGGTGTCCTGCTACCGGGGAATAAAGGACACCTGCTCAGCCAATCAGAAGACGTTCCGTCTGCTCACTGGGTGATAATACAATGATATCGCAAACTATATTCAATTCTATTCTATTCCATTCCATACTATTCTATTATATTTTACTCTATTCTAACGAACTGTTCTATTCTGTAACACTTTCGTATTCCATTGTACTCTATAACATCCAATTCTACTCCATTCCATTCTATTCTATTCTATAACATTCCATTCTATTCCACAGTCAGAGTGTGATGGCTCTGGTGGGTGTGGTGATTGTGGTGGCTGTGGTGGCTGCTGCAACTGCTGTGACTGCTGCTCTAAACAAGGCCCCCCTGGTCCTCCGGGTCCTAAAGGATGGCATGGTGAACCAGGTTACCCAGGTGAACCTGGGGCACCAGGTGAGTCCCTGTAAGATTCACCGTGCCGGTCCCATGGCAACACTCTGGCCACTCTGGATGTCAAGTCAAGTAGTCAAGTAGGTTTTATTGTCAATTTCTTTACATGCACTGGTCATACAAATAATTTGAAATTACATTTCTTGCTTTCCCATACAGACATAGACTAATCTAGGTAAGGACATAGACAGTATAGACATAGACAGTACTTATACATGGACTTAAGACAGTATGGACATAGACAGTGCTCATACAGACATTTAAAGTGCAAGACTGGACAACAGAAGACTTGTAGAGGACATACATTAAGAGGTATTGTTGTGCTTTTGTGCTTTTCCTAAAAAAGTCCTTTATAGCGTTCTGACATGGTAATAGTAGCATTTTGAAGAAAAATAAATATTAAAAAGGTCTGTCAAGTACACCAGCAGCAGTGTGTGTGTGTGTGTGTGTGTGTGTGTGTGTGTGTGTGTGTGTGTGTGTGTGTGTGTGTGTGTGTGTGTGTGTGTGTGTGTGTGTGTGTGTGTGTGTGTGTGTGTGTGTGTGTGTGTGTGTGTGTGTGTGTGTTTAGTGCAGGTAGAAGGTGCGGTGTGCGTCTGTGTGTGTGTTCGTGTGTCTGTGTGTGTGTGTGTGTCAGTGTGTGTCAGTGTGTTTATGTTTGGGTTTAGTGCAGAAAGTGCAGTGTGCTTGTGTGTGTGTGTGTGTGTGTGTGTGTGTGTGTGTGTGTGTGTGTGTGTGTGTGTGTGTGTGTGTGTGCGTGCGTGCGTGCGTGCGTGCGTGCGTGCGTGCGTGCGTGCGTGCGTGCGTGCGTGCGTGCGTGCGTGCGTGCGTGTGTGTGTGTGCATGTTTTGAGTTAGTGCAGGTTGAAAGTTCAGTCACAAGTATAGTAGTGCAGGTGGAATGTTCAGTCGCAGATATGGTGGTGGGGGATGGGGGGGGGTTGTCAGTGGCCTTGCTGGCTAGAGGCTGACAGTGGAGGGAGAGTGGGTTGAGTGTTCAGCATCTTGATCGCTTGGTGCATTGTGCTGCTCGCCAGCCTGGTGGTACGGGAACGGAGGCGCCTGTACCTCTTTCCAGAGGGCAGGAGGCTGAACAGTTTGTATGCAGGGTGGCTTGTGTCTTTGATGATCATCAGTGCTTTCCGGGCGAGGCGTGTGGTGTAAATGTCCTGCAGGGAGGGGAGTGGTACTCCAATGATCTTCTTTGCTGTGTTCACAACACGCTGGAGTGTCTTCCTGTTTTTCTCCGTGCAGCTTCCTCCCCACACTGTGATGCAGTTGGACACGACGCTCTCTATGGTTCCTCTGTAGAATGTTGTCATGATGGAGGGTGTAGCACTTGCCTTCTTTAGTTTGCGCAGGAAGTAGAGACGCTGATGGGCTTTCTTCGCCAGTGATGTAGTGTTGGTGGTCCAAGAGAGGTCGTCGCTGATGTGCACTCCAAGGAACTTGGTGCTGCTCACTCTCTCCACAGCATCGCCGTCGATGGTCAGTGGTGGCAGTTGTTTTTGGACCCTTTGGAAGTTGACAACAATCTCCTTGGTCTTGTTGACATTCAGCAGGAGGTTGTTGTCTTTGCACCATCTGGCCAGCAGGTCTACTTCTTCTCTGTAGTGAGTCTCATCGCCCTTGGTGATGAGGCCCACCAGTGTTGTATCATCCGCAAACTTCACTAGATGGTTAGTGCTGTGGGTCGTTGTGCAGTCGTGTGTCAGCAGCGTGAACAGCAGGGGGCTGAGAACACAACCTTGCGGAGCCCCCGTGCTCAGGGTCAGGGTGCTTGAGGTGTTGTTCCCTACCCGTACTGCTTGTGGTCTTTGCATCAGGAAGTCCAGCAGCCAGTTGCAGAGGGAGGTGCTGAAACCTAGTTTGTCCAGTTTTCTGATGAGTTGTTGTGGTATTATGGTATTGAATGCTGAACTGAATGTGAAGACAATTTCCTTTCATCTTAAGAAGGCATTGCACGATAAAACTGCCTTCCTACTCAAATGAAATCAGTTATACCATAAATTCTTGTACACAACCATGACGTGAAAAAAATAATAAAAACAAAAACAATACGAAAAATGGTTAAAGTGCCCTTAAGCAATCCAACTATCCCCGCTCTGCTACAGGGACTGTAACCAATACCCTGTAATATTTCTAAATTCATTTGGATAAAAGTTTTAGCTACGTTCTGTAATGTAATGATCTGTGTTCTGCTCCTCCTGGGGGGCCCGGTCCACGGGGCTCTGGTGGGGGGCGGGGGCCTTTTGGGACCCCTGGTGGTCCAGGCTTCAAGGGGGCACCTGGCAAAGACGGACCTCCTGGCCCCTCGGTAATCTCTAACACTAACGAAAATACATACTTACATTTGAACACATGCACATGCACACACACACACACTTGCAGGCATGTACAGTACACTCACATGTAAAAAAACAAAAATATGTTACAATGAACACAGTCCATTGTAATTCATTGTATTTACAATATAATGTTAACTGTACTATTTGGTACCAAGTTATGTCTTATTTTGTTCTTTTGAATTTATTCCAGGGGAGATGCAGAAGGCAAGGACTTGTATAACTATTGTGCGTATGTTACTTTTTCATCTTTACATTTATCTTTGCATTACAATACACTTATAGCTGTTATCCAAGGTGAGTTAGGGATACCAGCTGACAAGGTGAGCGATTTGATTAAGTTAATGGAAATGCGGAGGCTTAAAACTTGCATGGAGACAGAGTTGTAAGACATTAACTTCATTGACATCAGTCGACCTTTTATCTCCCTTTACGGTTATGCTATTTCTTTTTACTTTGACCGTCTTTAAATTTGTATGAATCCTGCCAACTGCACCAGAATTTAGATGTTTGACCTGTTCAAAGAAATTACAGCAATGGTCACCTAATAGCCAATCGGAAAAGGGAATTGCATTGTGAAGGGAGATTTAGTACAGTACAAGGAAGTTCGACCATGTTACTCCAATTATAAGATCGCTGCATTGGCTCCCAGTAAGCTACAGAATTGATTTTAAGGCAATGTGTTTTTTGTGTTTAAATAAGTTTTAAAAAAATCACTAAGTGGCGTGTTCAGCCTTTTGGCATTTCCCATGCCTGGCTGCGGCCATCTTTGTCCGGTATCATGGGGTGGATTCCAATATGCAAACTCCCGTTCTCCCTTGCTCACTTGCCTCCTCGTAGCCTTGTGACGATATCACGACAGCAGCATTGTATTTCATTTTCAAATGGGATGGTGAATGAAGAATAATGCCCCAAAAGTTGTTGTGGCTAGGCTGACAACAGGGAGACTTAATTGTTTTCTCCACGGACGCAGGGCGTCAGGTCACAAGCAGAGACCAAGGATGGAGTCCGCATATTGGAATCCACCCCATGAGTTTGACCGGCAATCTTTGGTCTTCTGAAGTGCAAATGAGTTGACTTTTGAAATGATAGTAGGATCGATTCAACTATTTCCATACTGATGTCCCTTTCCTTCCCTCTTCTTTTGACCTTTGTCTGCACAGGCCACCAAGATGCCATGGAGAGATATTGACTCCGTGGGCCCCTGGGCTAGACAACAAGAAGCCCCCCCCCCCCCCATTCACGTTGCATGTACAAAAAAATAATAAGGGTTTATACCAGATGTTAGAGGCTCCATGTTGTTGACTTGCCCCCTGAGAAAATGTGAACTATGTGAACAGTAGTTAAAGTATGACTTTAATTCAATGGAATAAAGATAAGAATAGAAATATAGAGTCATGGGCTTCAGGGGCCCCATAATTGTTGGGCCCCTAGGCCTGGTCCCAGTAGGCCCGTGCAGTAATCTCTCCTTTGCTGCCCCAAATACAGGTCAGTTGACAGCACTTTTCAGCCAATGCCTGACCTTACTCCTTGAGGGAAATCAACTTTGGTTCCTCATTTTGTTTTTCACAATCACACAATGTCAATAAATGGAAATTAAAAGATTAAATAAAAACCTACTTCTTTAAGACCAGTTTTCTGTGTTTTGTATGTCTGTAATAATTTAAAAGTTAGCGCACAAAATAAACACAACAGGCACACAAGAGGCACACCAAATCCCATCTGACTGTTAATCAATAGCTAAATAAAACTAATTAAGTAATGAGATACTAGCGAAATGGTAACTACCTAGTAATGAAAGTAAAAACATCAAATAAACGAGCAAGCAAACAAAACAAAAAAACAAATGGTATCATTCACAACAAACCTCTTTCCATTGGCTCATTGGCCCGTTTGGTGACCTTTACTTTGACCTTGATCCATTTCCCCCTAAAAGCTAACATGGTCATCTACAGCAGGGGTCACTGAACATTAAACCCAGTTCTCCTGAACATTTGATCCAGGTCTTTCTGATCATTCTTAGCCCTCTGGTTATGTTAGAAACATGGTTATGTTCATGGTGTTAACGGTCAAAATTGACCGCCTGCACAAAAAAGGTAATAATACATCGATTAAAAATCTGATTTGCACATTTTGTGATTAATACCTTTTAGACACCCATTTGAAAGATTTCCAAAGTGATTTAAATGTTATTCTGCTTTTTTTTAGTTATTTGTAGGCTTTTTTTGTCATCTTGCACCAATTCGTTTTATTTACCCTCTAGAGTCTAGGACCTCTCAGAGGCTTTCAGGCCGTTTGGAACACCTTTACTTTTTTCAAGTATTTCAACTAACTGTAAACATCTATACTAATGTGGCACATATGATTGTATTCTAAAAAGCCTAACAAAAAAGAATATGAGAGTAAAGTGAATGTAATATAACTGTATATAACGTTGGGAGATGTAAATTAGTGGTACGGTCATTTTTGACCGAAACACCATGAATGAAACAAGTTGGTGTATCTTCCACAATTCTTTAGGAATTTCATTGTATTTCATTTTGACCATTTGAATAGGTTAGCTGGAGGATATCATGAAGTGTCATTTGTGTATGATGAAAAATAGAGAAGTTATTTAAAAATGAAGTTTCAAAATGGTCATTTTTGACCATAACACAATCAGAGGCTTAAGTGAATTCTTGCTTATCACAAACCAATGCCTGTGTTCGTGTTATTACAAAAATACAATATTGTTCAAAATACCTGGCAATTGTGAATACATGTAGACTAGTTGAAGAGCTCTTTCCCAAAACACCAATTATCCATTTTCAAAGCACAATGCATTTGCTCAATGTAAAGCATTAAAAACACCTTTTTATAGAGAGACTTTCACTTTTTCTTTTACAGATGACTGTCTCGTCTGTATGAATAGCAATGCTAAAGGTGTGTGTGTGTGTGTGTGTGTGTGTGTGTGTGTGTGTGTGTGTGTGTGTGTGTGTGTGTGTGTGTGTGTGTGTGTGTGTGTGTGTGTGTGTGTGTGTGTGTGTGTGTACGTGTGTACGTGTATGTGTGTGTGTGTGTGCGCGCGCGCGCGCGTTTGTGCGTCTGTGTGTGGACTGCATAGGCCTTGTTTATGAATCTGGGCTTGAGCCATGGAGAACAACAAAACTGTCTGTGGAACAGAGGTTGAACAATTGCACAGGACTATTGCGGCGTGAGACCTTCAACCGTTGCTCCAATGTCATCAGTGAAAGTGGCCACAGAACATTGCATGCTACTAATTGATTTGCCAATGAGATGTGTTGAGCAACGGCCCCACTTCCTTCTATCCAAAGCAACAAAAAAACATCTCCAATGATACCCTATGCGGCCATGTGCAGGTCTGGATTAATACACAGGCTACATATGGCTGCAGCCTAGGGGCCCCCACCTGCCAGGGGGCCCCTGAATGACCAAAAGCGAAAAATGAGCAGAATTGTAACAAGATGCAATATTGAAAATTGCTTCTGTCATGTTCAGTACAGTTGGTAGACATGTTATCCTTAATTCCTAGCCTGTAATTATGACACTGTGTGTGCATGTAAATGTGTCACGAAATGCGTCTTCCGGGGGGGCCACCACAGCCTGTAGCCTAGGGGCCCCAGGCCATATTCATTTGGCCCTGTGAACTGTGGTGCCCATTGATTGTTGGAAAAGCCAAAGAGGGTAAAACACTGAAGAGATCCACGGAGGTCCTACCAGAGGGACTCATCATCATAGCAATGTCTGGCTTGATCAGAGTAACTGTGCTGGTGTCTGTGCTGCTCATGCAGCTGGATGGTGAGTGGAACCAACAAAACATTTTACAGATACAGTACACTTCAGGTTAATGTCAAAGTTTTTCATTGGTGTTATTATGGACCCATAAGCTTTTATGAGTCAGAGTTCTGAAAGAATGCGTGGTATCGAACTAGGTGGATGGCAATGCAATTTCTGATAGCATTTGTGATTGATGATTAATTCATGATTCATTATACAGGCTTGTATGGGAACTGGCATGGCCATGAAGAGGTAAGAAGCAATACAATTTTTATAATAATTACTATATTATTATAAGTATTACTATTAATTATAATTATTATACTATTACTTCAATTTTATTTTATTTTTATTTATTATTTTATTTTTATTGCACAACATGACATGGCATGGCGCTACTGATTATCGCAAGTCACTATATGGATGAAATAGTCTGATACATGTGTGTATTTCTATTCTGTTCTATTCCATTCCATTCTATTCTATTCTATTCTATTCTATAATGCAGTCAGAGTGTGGTGGCTCTAATGGCTGTGGTGGGTGTGGAGGCTGTGGTGGTTGTGGCTGTTGCAGCTGCTGTGGCGGGGGCTGTACTAGGCCAGGTGCCCCTGGTCCCCCTGGGGATATCGGCAACCCTGGTAAACCAGGACATCCAGGAGGGTCCGGCAGGCCAGGTGAGTCTTTGACTTCAGGTGATGATACTCAGGCAGGGCAACTTTGGGCAATGTGTCTGGTAGGGATGCACGATGTATCGGCCAGATGTATCGGTATCGGCCGATATTTGACATTTCTCAACATATCGGACATCGGTTATGTCATGTTAACGCCAATGTTTTTTTTTAATGTTACGGTTCTAAAAGATTGGACTTGACGGTGACTTTCATTGTTTGTCTTCTAGTTTGTCTCTATTTTTTATCTAATTTTATCACAGGGAGTTAAAAAGTGTTTTTGGAAATAAGAGGACATTTAAAAATTCAGTTTGTTTGCATCATTGTCAATCTGTATTAAATGTTATCTATTTTTAAAAAAACAGAAACATCGGTATCGGTTAATATCGGTTATCGATATTAGCAATATCAATATCGGCTATCGGTATCGGCTGAAATTTTTCACATCGTGCATCCCTAGTGTCTGGGCAATGAATAGGCTATTATCCAATTTTGTTTGAACTGCTAGTCAATATAACACTTTCCTAAAGAGAACATGTCAACAGATCATACAACTTGTTTTAGTCATTTCAGTCTTTTTTTGTCATTAGGAGCAAATCATTATATTGCCTGGTAACACTGGCCAAAAAGTTGCCCAGTCTATCATCACTTGTAGACTATGACTTTGAACATATTAACACCCACAAAAAATTAACATTAAACATTAACACAAAAAAGGTACTGCAACTATGCTGCTCATTGAAACTTGGCTGCCTATTGCCAAATTTGATCATGAAAGTTTACTAAGAAATAATCTAATGTTCATGAAGTATTAATGAAAAAGGTAACATTAATGAATGGGTTGCATGAATTCTGGAAATAAGCAACCAAAAATCTTGCACACTGTATCTTTAACAACTATTACCGTGTGTTGTTACACGTGTGTTGTTGGCATCCAGGTGGGCCCGGTCCCAAGGGCTTGACTGGCCCCCTGGGTCCTCAGGGAGTCCCTGGTGATGGGGGCATGAAGGGGGACATGGGCAGACCTGGGCCCATGGGCCCGAAGGTAATAAACACACACACACATGCGCCGCGTGCATGCACACACTCACACACGCACGAACACACCAACGCACCAACGCACCAACGCACGCACGCACGCACCAGGGTTGGAAATAAGCACCCGTCCACCCGCCAAGGACAGATACATTTCAGGGCTGACGGGTAAATGTTTCAACCCACCAGTCACTTTCAGTGGTAAAAATAGCTAATGACTGGTATATTTTAAAATCTACCTGCCACAGTGACCGGTGGGGAAAAATGTTAGTCCCACCCCTGTCACGCACGCACGCACACACACGCGCACACACACACACACACACACACACACACACACACACACACACACACACACACACACACACACACACACACACACACACACACACACACACACACACACACTTACACACAAACACACACACACACGCACGCACACATACACATGCACACGCGCACACACACGCACACACACGCATGTTACAACACGTCGCCAGTGGTGTAGTCTACGTAGAACGCAGGTATACGGAGTATACCCACTTCTAAATCTTAGGGGCTTCAGTATCGATTGATCCATTATTTAGAATGGCATAAATATATACAGTATACCCACTTCAAAAAATGCTCGAATATATAGTATACCCACTTCAAACAAGTAGACTACACCGCTGCACGTCGCCCATACATGCACACACACACACACACACACACACACACACACACACACACACACACACACACACACACACACACACACACACACACACACACACACACACACACACACACACACATGCATACATGGACGTCTGTTGGGCACAGACTTCTCACAGAAAAATGACAGACACATAACTGATCCTCTTGTCAGAGACCCAATAATGTAACCTTGTCCTGCTTGATCCAGTAATAATGATCTGTCTAACTTCTTCCAGGGGGACTGCACCAGGACAGAGTTCCATTAACTCTCCTGGGTAAGCCACTTTTGTGTGTGATCGTTTGTGTAGGCCTATGTGTGAACGTGCATGTGCGTGTATCTCTTTTGAACAAGTAGTTATGAATTTATGTGTTCTGCTGGACACTGTTCTCTTTCGGGATTAATGAAAGTTACTCTACTCTGCAATGTACAATTTTGCATTATGGAAACCTGCATTTATAAAAACTGTTAGCTGTGCGTTACAGGGATGTGTGTATATTGTATTGACGGACAACAGAGTGTACTGTCATGTCTACCTTGTGGGGACATGTCATGTGTGTATGAATACCACCATTTGTACATTATGGAGACATTTGAGTATGAATGTTTTGTTCATTATGCATTATGGGGACATGTCTATGGGGATATTATGGGGACATGTCATAAAAAAATGTGAAAAGACCAGTAGTGTGTAAAGGTGCACTGTGTAGAATGTGGCCGGAATGGGAACAGCAACTATGCTGCTCATTGAAATTGTGCTGCCTATTATCAAATTTGATCTCATCATGAATATTTACTAAATAATAAATCAATATTTACTAGTATAACCAAAGTACAGTAAGTTTTGCATCTAAAAATGTCTATTTCTGGAAATTCAAAGTGGCGGACCATGGAGAAGATCCCCCTTTTCATGTAGGCCTATGAAAAGTGCAATGTTCCAATCCCAGTCATAATTAATACTTAGAATTTGGTGGTGGTGGTAAGTATTCATAAAAAAGGTAACATTAGTGAATGGGCAGCATGAATTCTGTAGATAAACTACTAAAAATATTACACGGTGCACCTTTAAAGCACAACCAAATCCTCCTTCCCTAATGGTGTTTATGATGTCTCTAACTCCCTCTAGTGGTGCCTTCCACACTCACACACAAGATACCGCCATGATGCGCCAAACACGACTGAAGATAACACTGTTGAACCAACACTTAACCTTCCACCGGTCAACCTTGATGGAAATCAGATGTGTTTTTTGTGTGATGTAAATAAATGAAAATTTAAACAATAAAAAAAATCTTCAAAAGAAAGCAGTTTACCGCACACTTTTTTTTTGCTCGTTTATTCAAAGCGAACAACGCGTTTCGCCTCTGTGCATCATCAGGTTCGCAGGTACAGACATAAGATCTGTGCTCAGAATATTGTTTATTTCACAGCAGTTCAAACACTAATGTTAGATTGAAATGCAATCAGCAGATGTAATTACTAAGGCGGAGCAAAGGATTCTTTCTTACTGTTATAAAATATCAAGTAGCTAGAATGAATAAGGCAAATACATACAATAAAAATACACTGTATGTAATGTGAAAACAGGAGATAAGAAATCACAAAGAGAACACCCTTGTTTCAAGAGATCACTCTTGTTTTATATGTGTGATAGCCATATAGTCTTAGAGTCTTGAGATCTGTTTATTTCGCATCCGCTTTAACTCAAATGTGATATTGAAATGCAACCAACAGAGGTAATTACTAAGAAGGAGCACCTGATCCTTTCTTACTGCTAGAAAACATAAACATGAATACAGTAAATACATAGCATATAAAAATACACTGTATGTAATGTGAAAACAAATCTCCAGTGGCTCAACTAAATTGGTGTGTGTGTGTGTGTGTGTGTGTGTGTGTGTGTGTGTGTGTGTGCGTGCGTGCGTGCGTGTGTGTGTGTGTGTGTGTGTGTGTGTGTGTGTGTGTGTGTGTGTGTGTGTGTGTGTGTGTGTGTGTGTGTCTGTTAGTGTGTGT